>NW_025401378.1:0-3726 GCF_020080835.1 Cotesia glomerata
GAAAGGATTCCCCTAAGGGAAAAAAAAAAAAAAAACACACACACACACACACACACACACATAGTGACACCCTCGCAGGAATAGTCAGGGAAGCTTCCTAGGACCTCAAAACGTCGAGATCTGATGTAAACTCGATTTTCGAAAAACGGGGTAAAACCAATAACTTTTTTGAAAATTTTTAATTTTCTTCGCGGGAAGTTAAAAATCGTGTTTCGAAGAGCTCAAAAACATAGGAAAGCTATCTCTTTGAGCTCAAAAATGTCATAAGTGCAATTTTAAGCACCTAGGTATGAAATGAGCGGGAAGTTGCAGGGATGGCCTTCAGGGTCAACCGTTTTCCTAATTTTTTTTGTTTTTATTTAATATTCTTTTTAATCATTTAATTTTAGTTTTTCAGTAATTTTTTTTTTAATTTTTTGGAGCGTTTTTTAATGTGAAGAAGTTTTTTTTGATTGGTATAGATTTGATAAGTCAAGGGGGAAGGAGGTGATGTAAGATACATTAGTCGCACATAACACTTAACTTTACTTTACACTCGCCTTAATAGTAATTATAATTAGTAATTATTAATTATTAAAAATCGTACATGTCGAACACGAGACTCGAACACCGTATCTGACGTACGAGAGCCCTATACCATACCGCGACGCTACGCCGATGATGAGCGACCCCTCGCCTCAAGATACTTATAAGCACGACCATTGTTCGGCTTGCCTACTTTAAAACAAATAAGATTCGAATTGAGCTAGCCTAAGTTCGGAAAACCAAGTTCGCTCCAAACTAGCAAAACTCAGGTTATCGTTACTGGAAACCAGCATTCCCATGATATATCGACTTAAGGAATCCATGAAACTTTCCTAGTGACGTCCAAGTTTGGCAAGCCGAACTTAAGCAATTATTTATGGTTACTGCTATTACAAATCAGTCCGGCATTTCCATAATATGCCGAACTTTGGCAATGCCACACAGTTTTAGGATCACAACCAAATTTGGAATATTTTCGGCATGCCAATTTTCGTTCAGCCTACCTTGGTTTTTATGAGGTGCAACCTAGGCAGGCCTAAGTTAGGGAAGCCAAACTTGTCTCTCACTAATTCTTCGGCATTCCTCACTACAATTTCTAGTCGGTAGTTTGACATACTATAAGTATGCCTGACTTCCATGAAGTCACGGTTACCGAAGATTTACCAAAGTTTGGTTTGCCAAACTTGGGCATAGCTTGGAAAACCTACGGCAGCTCGAAGTTTGACATACTATTGGTATGTCTGACTTGCATGAAATCACAGCTACCGAACATTTGCCGAAGTTTGGTTTGCCGAATTTGGGCGTAGCTTGGAAAACCTACGGCAGAAAGAAGTTTGACAAACTATTGGCGTGCCTGACTTGCATGAACTCACGGTTACCGAAGATTTCCCGAAGTTTGGTTTGCCAAACTTGGGCGAAGCTTGGAAAAACTATTACAATGCCGAACTTTGACTTGCCTATAGTGGAATCAATGAGGCGTGAATTAGGCTTGCCAAAGTTTGGAAATCCAAACTTGCCCCAAATTGATTGTTCAGCAATGCCTCACGAAATTTCTAGTCGGGAATGTTAATAACTTTTTCAATGATTTAATATTTCTTAGTGAAAATTTAGGATACTAATTAGGATATATATTTAGGATACTAATCTTTAATATACATTAAATAGAACAAAAAAAAAACCTGATCCTCAAATTTTTGTTTTCCCGGTCAAAAAAATTCCCGAAAATTACTTATTTTTTTACCGTCACAGTGTGGCTATTCCCCTTAATTACAATGAAAGTCGTCACATGACTAATAGTTTGAAAATTTGGAGCTTTACCGAAAAAAAGTTTTCAATTGTTTAATTTTTTTAAGTAAGATAAAATTTCCTAGATCTAGTCATTAAAAAAATATTTATTATTGAAAAACATACAGTTGAATGAGTATACTCATAACCATCAGGATTTAAACTAGGTATAATTAGCCAGTCAACATTTTTATAGAGGTAAGCATTACTTTGATTGGTAACTAGTTGATGTACCAAATATAAAGCTGTTGATGGTGCTATCCATTCTCGAGCATGAATTCCCGCATCAATAAGAATTTGTGGCTTATTTTTTCCGCCAGAAGATATTTTTACAACATAAATTGTTCGATTTTCATACGAACTACCTATTTTTTGAAGAGTTACGATTTTACTGTAATTTTTTGCTAACAATGTTATATATTCTTCAATCTGTAAACAGTATTTATTTGTTTATTTATCTTATTTTATTATTTTTTATTCGATACTTGCCTCGTAATAACGAGCGTAATAATTGAAAGGCTCAAGTGACTTTTTGTTAGACCAAGTACGAGGTGATTTCAAACGAGCGACTCTATTCTGAAAGACTTCTTGTTGAACAGCATGTTCAACATCCTCGATAATTATAGTGTAATCAATATTTTGTAATGATAAGGCATCTTTAAACTGTGATAATTCATCAGCAGTTATCAGAATGTCAATTGATTCACCAAGAATGTGCGTTAGTTTTAAAACGACGATATTAGGGTTATCGGTGAGTGATTTTACGAACGATAATTGTTCTGGTGCCTTGCAAATTATTGAAAAATATTGCATTCTATAAAATAAAAAATTTTTTAATAGTTTACTTTTCAATTTATTAAATAAAGAAACAGATAAAATTAGAAAAAAAAAATGATTTATTAGGAAAACTTGTTTAAAAAAATAATTTTTTCATTTACTTTTTTTAGTAAAGTAGAGTAAATAAAAGAAATATTTCTTAGATATTATTAATGAGTATAATTATTCATAATAGTTGAACACTGTAAAAAAAGCGGTGTTGAAATGGACTCATTATATACTCAATGCCTGTGTATTAACACCGGTGTAGCGGTGCTCTTTAGCGGTGTTAAAAATCCGGTGTAATATCGGTGTAATACCGGTGTGACAGTAGAATAAATTTACACCGTATCGGAGTATGAATATTACATGATCCATAAAATACAATTAATATTCAATATTTATCAAAATGAGACAAGTAACATTTATTTAAGAATTTTCAATTTATAAACTTACGCAGAAATCGATTTAATGAATGTTATACAACAAGTTTAATAATATTTACAATATTAAATGTTTAGGAACAATATAATAATTATTTTTATCGTAACGATGATGTTTCTCACAATATAATGGATGTTTTAAACACGATAAATTAATAATCCGAACAAAAACAGTTTCACTGTAAAAAAAATCACGCCAAGTCCACGTTCATAAGACTATTAAGAAAAAAAAATTTATTTCTTTACAAAAAGATATAAAATTAAAAATTAAAAAATCCAAGTAACCGATATGGTTGTATATGATTTTCGGAAATTAAAAAAAAATTTTATTGTAAATTTAAAAATTAAAAGAAACAATTTTGGAACGTATTTAGTGTGCGTGGTTACGAAAAATTTCACTTTTTATGAAATTCCTAAAATTTATCTACTAGGACTTTTAAAAAAAATTGAAGTACACAATGACACACACCAAGTACGTTCCAAAATTGTTTCTTTTAATTTTTAAATTTACAACAAAATTTTTTTTAATTCCCGAAAATCATATACAATAACCATATCCGGTTACTTGGATTTTTAATTTTTTATTTTATATCTTTTTGTAAAAGAAATAAAAATTTTTTCTTAATAGTCTTATGAACGTGGACTTGGCGTGATTTTT
>NW_025401379.1:0-3724 GCF_020080835.1 Cotesia glomerata
CAACAATCAAAGTTTTTCATAAAAACAATGATTTATATTCATTCTTGTGATATATAAATCTATTTGGAAAAATATAAAAAAAATTTTACAAACCCTGATTAAAATTATTGATTGAAAAAAATTGAATTGGACATGATTTCAATTATTTTCAACAAGTTCTATTTCATGATTGATTCAGCTCAGGCAAAAATGAATTTTTCTGAATAGATAAATAGTTTGAAGATTTTGAATCTTTTAAAGTATAAAAAATTAAGAAAGAATTCAAATATTTAATTGTGTTCAATGGATTTGAATAGATAAATAGTTCAGCAGTTTTGGATACAATGCGGAAATAAAAAAATAGAGAAAAATAAATGATTTTTAAGGTGTTCTCAATTGTTATCAATCAATAAATAAACCTTGATATCCTATTGTACTGTAAATATAAAATTATTGAAATTTATTTGTATTTCTGAATACTTTTGAATTGTTTTCTATGAATAAATGCAACTTAATATCCGATCATACTATGAATAAAAATTTATTGAAATGTACTCGTCATTTTGAATACTTATCAATTATTTTCTATGAATAATTAAGACTTCATATAATTCATACTTTTTGAATAAAAAATTAATGAATTTCATTCGCAGTTTCAATGGCTTCCGAATAATTTTCAAACAGATAATTAATATTTGATATCCAGGCCGTACAGTGAGTAAGAAATTATTCACATTCATTCGTGATTTTTGAAAAAGCTTTCCAATTTTTTTTATAAATAAATACAGCGTAATAATGCATTCAAAAGTGCTTTGTAAATATAAAATTATTGAAATTTATTTGTATTTCTGAATACTTTCGAATTGTTTTCTATGAATAAATGTAACTTTATATCCGATCATACTATGAATAAAAATTTATTAAAATGTACTCGTAATTTTGAATACTTATCAATTATTTACTATGAATGAATAAGACTTCATATAATTCATACTTTTTGAATAAAAAATTAATGAATTTCATTCGCAATTTCCAATGTATTCGAATAATTTTTAACAGATAATTAATATTGATATCAGGCCGTACAGTGAGTAAAAATAATTCACACTCATTCGTGATTTTGAAAACTTTCCAATTTTTTTTTATAAATAAATACAGCGTAATATGCATTCGTGCTGTAAATATAAAATTATTGAAATTTATTTGTATTTCTGAATATTTTTGAATTGTTTTCTATGAATAAATGCAACTTTACATCCGATCATACTATGAATAAAAAGTAGTGAAATTAACTCGTAATTTTGAATGCTTACCAATCATTATTTATAAATAAATAAAACTTAAAATCTGGTTACTTCTTAAAAATTGAATTTCATTCGCAATTTCGAATGTTTTTCAATTTTTTTTAACAAATAATTAACACTTGATGTCCGATTACTCTTTAAATAAAAAATTATTAATATTCATTTATAATTTTTAAAAATTTCCAATTTTTTTCTATCAATAAATAAAACTTAAAATCAAAATTTTATTTTCTTTATCTTATCAGCAATTTAGCATATTCAAATTAGTTTAAGAAGAATTTTTTCTAGTCTTATATTATTAAAATAATGTTAGTCGTCAGGACCTACGGGGAATTGCACTACTGTCAATTAGTTTATATCTCTTATTTATTCTTTATGTGTTTAATTACATAAATAATACAAGACTAAACTAAAAAATCATACAGTAATTATCACTTAACTTTACTTGATTATTTTACATTTATATACAGTGGAACATTCCTAAATAGCAAATTGTAATTAAACTTTTTTTCTACTGTACTTCAAAATCATTTGGCTGTATGGTTAAATAGTTTAAATCGTTTTCATTGTGAGTTAGGGCCTTAATAGACATATATATCATCTTTTTTTGTATGACGGTTACAGGTAATTTCACTTTTTCCGGTTTACGGTACCAAATTCTCCATAGAAAATTTTTAATTTTAAATGAACATTCTACATTTTCTTCTGACCATAAAATTTTGTGAAATATATTATCAGTTAACAAATAATAATTAAAAATGATAAAATATCAAGTAAAAATGGATCGAACAAAAATTTCGAGGCAATAAAAAAACCATTTTTCATGCCATCTCTGTGCAGCTAGTACAGCCTCTTCCTTAATATTCTCATTAACTCTCTTGATTGCCTGCTTAAATATATTTGAACAACCTTGTGTTTTACAGATATTTATATTTTTAGGTGTTTATTGGTAATGACCAGTGGGTTACCGAAGATTATTTTGCAACGATGATGGCATCTTCAAAAATTTCTACATTTATAGACTATGCAGCCAGATACATTTTTGGTGATGAGATTCTTCTTAAAAGTACGGTTTCTGGTAGACGGTCAAACAGATCTAAAAAAATTAATCAAGGGCCTGTTCAAAAACTAGATCCTATTTCAATGGAGCAGACTAGGAGTAAGTAATGGAAGAAGTAAATTTTTTTCCAAACGCTTTTATTACCTGTACATCTATCTATCTATCTATCAATCTATTTATTTATGACATGGGTCATTCCATGTCAACTCGACCAATAGTTGCAATCGACCCCTTTCGATTTGGATAAATTTCGGTCAGAAGTTTTCTTTTATCATATAACGAAGTTCTGCCAAAGAAAATAAAAAAATTTTTTTTCCAAAGATATCCAAATTCAAAATTTCGCGATTTCTCCAGTTTTTCAATTTTTTTTTTTGTGATATCTCGAACGCTATTATAGATACAGGAATGGGATTTCGTTTGTTTGAAAGGGGACACTTGGGGTTATTGAAAAAAATATATTTTAGAATAAAATTTTGAAAAGTGTCAAATTTTGAATTTTTGAAAATCGTCAAAAATGACGACCGCCATTAAAATTTTGTCTGAATTTTTTTTAGTATAATACCTTGTACTGATGTTAAAAGATCCTAAAATTTTTTGAGAGGTGTTTTTTTTTCAAAAATATGAATTTTTTAATTTAAAAAAAAATTATTTTTTTTGTTTTTTGCAACTTCTAAATAAGGTAAAGTTATGCAGATGCATACATAATAATGTAATTTTGAGCATTTAAAAACTGAATGCACGACGTGGAAATATCAAATAATACATTAATTTCAATTTTTTTTTTATTTTTTGGACATAATCTTGAAGTCATCCTTAACGCATGATATAATTTGTTATTTGTCCTTTTTAGGTAGATTTCTTTAGAAATCTAACTATTGTAGCCGGTCTCATGTTGTAATTTAACGAAAATTTTGTCATAATATGTTTTATTTCATCGAGTAATGTGGAAAAATAGCATTGGCTCAAAAGTTTATATATGTATTTATGTATGTATGTATATATATAGGTATATATATATATATATATATATATATATATATATATATATATAAGGTTGTTGCTATATATATATATGTGATATAACGCGCCATGTCAGCAGGATTGCGCCCACAGTTTTTAATCGATCTTTATGAAATTTTGTGGGCTTATTTTGGGGATCAATACCAAGATCAAGTTCGAAGATGAGCAAAATCGGCCGGTTAGTTTACGAGTTGTGGGTGTTTAAAAATTTTTTTCATTTTCAAAAAATTTTGAATTTCGTACATTTTATGATAATAATTTTCTAGGTGTGAAAGATAGATAAAATGTATCAAATTCATCTCAAACTTCATTTAATTACCTTCATTTTAAGCTATTATTTGTCTAGTTTTGGAGATTTTAA
>NW_025401380.1:0-3723 GCF_020080835.1 Cotesia glomerata
ATCTTAATTGAAAACAACCAAGTTTCTTGATTCAAGAATCAATTTCTTAAGTTAAGAGAATTGAAGTACTTAAAGCAAGAATGACATTTTGAAGAAAAAATTCTTCTTGAATCGTCATTTTTTCTATCAGTCTGTGTTAAATACGGTAACACAAAATTTGTGTTGAAATTCAACACACTTTATGTTAATTTATCACAATAAATTTTCAACACAGACCGTGTTCAATACAAATACACAATATTTTTAACTTCCCACTAAGAAAATTGAAAATTTTCAAAAATTGGGAAGTTATTGGTTTTACCTCGTTTTTCGAAAATTAAGTTTTCATCAGATCTCAACGTTCTGGAATCCTAGGAAGCTTCTTTGGCTATTCCCGCGAGGGTGTCAATATTTCCGTGTGTGCGCGTGCGCGCGTGTGTGTGTGTGTAAGTATGTAAACCTCTTATAACTTTGGAACGGTTGAACCGATTTTATCGCGGTTGGTGCCATTCGAGAGGGCTTCGCCTGTTCATTTAAACCGATTTGGACCGATATATTTTGAGAAATTTGGAGAAATCTAAAAAAAAATAGGAAAAAAATTTTTTTCAGAAGTGGTTTTTTTGGGATAACTTTTAAACGGCTTTACCGATTGATTTCAAAAACTAATCAGCTCTTAACCTTGAAAAACTACGTTGATCGCCGCCAATCCGGTCAAAATCAGTTGATTCGTTCAAGAGATATCGTGAACGAAAAAAACCGAAAAAAGTGTTTTTCCGGAGTTACTCCGAAATTTCTCGTTTGACCAATTAAAACTTAAAAATTCTTCATGAAGCTTAAAAAACTGCGTAGAATGCCGCTAACCGCGTAAAAATCGGTTGATTCATTCAAAAGTTATTGTGGTTTGAAAATTTAAAAAATAGTGTTCTATGAAACTTCTATCAGACTTTTGAGCTCAAAGAGCTCAAAATCATAGAAAAGGTATTTTTTGAGCTTGGAGAGCTTAAAACAACACACAGATTGTATTTTTGAGCTCGAAGATGGCCTTTAGGGTCAACCGTTTTCCTAATTTTTTACTGTACACTCATACAAAGTCGTGAAGCATTAAAATTTGTATTTTTTTTTTTTTTTTTTTTTTCAATCCAATGAGTTTTATTGCTTTATGAATCAGTTACTTTCCGTCATGTATTAATGACGACTTTTTTTATTCAATCAAACTTACTTATATAAAAATTATTGAAAATTTAATCAAAGGTGATACGAATTTATAAATTATAATTATTCTTCTCATTTTACGATAAGAAACATGAAAGAATAAAGGAAGGGTTATTAAAACGAAGGGATAAGAAGCAATAAGAGTGTGAGAAAATGGGGGTTGCTATTTTAGTAGCCACAAAGCAGTGATAACATTTTCCCTCCCAAACTTAAATCGGCCGACCCTCTGCTTGGCCGTAATCGATATCTAAATAACATAGTATAGTTGTCATGACAACGGACTACACTTGCCACGCCTTCACATAAACATGGCTGACGAATGGATGAATCGAAGTTAATTCAAAATAAAAGGGGGAAAATTGTGTACTTGATAATTTCGACAGCTAACTTGAAAAAAAAAAAATTATAAGATGACTGTTTTATTAAGGAATATGATTTTGATATTCAAAAGAGCACAGTTCTTCAATTAATGATTCAGCTTCAATATTTCGTATCACTAATAAACTAGTATAAATGTATGTTATTAAACTCGATTTATCTGATTTTAAGATAGCTACTATAGTAGTTTATATGAGTAGGAACAAAGATGCATTGTCCCTTGCTATATGACTTGCGATCAAAATAAGCAATCAAATTTTCTATTCTGAAAATGATCCTATTTAACATTATTTTTATTAAGTACTTATTAATAATATTTTTCAATGACAATGAAAAATTATCGAAACCGTACAATTACTTAACTCTCAACTCTCTTGCGAGGAATAAAATATTAAATATCAACAGTGCAAAAAGTCACTATTTCGGGCAGATCGAATTTAAGTATAAGAGTACAATTAATTCGAAGTTGAGAGAGAGTGAAGGAAAGTTATTCTTGTATTTCTTCAATCATGCATTGGTAAACGAGTAAAGAAAAGATGATAATAGCTTTTGTTATCTCTTTTTTAAATTTGAAATTATAGGAGTTTTATTATAAATATGAAATCTTTCTGTTTAATTATTATCCGAACAAAAACAGTTTCACTGTAAAAAAATCGCGCCAAGTCCACGTTCATAAGACTATTAAGAAAAAAAAATTTGTTTTTTTCTTTACAAAAATATATAAAATAAAAAAATTAAAATCTCCAAGTAACCGATATAATTGTTTATGATTTTCGGAAATTAAAAAAAAAATTTTTACAAATTTAAAAATTAAAAAAAAAAATTTGGAACGTATTTAGTGTGCGCGGTTGCAAAATATTTTACTTTTAATGAAATTCGTAAAATCTATTTACTAGGACTTTAAAAAAATTTAAATACACAATGACGCACACCAAGTAACGTTCCTGTAAATTTTTTTCTCTTAATTTTTAAATTTATAACACAATTTTTTTTTACTTCCGAAAATCTTAAACAATCATATCGGTTACTTTGGAGATTTTTAATTTTTTATTTTATATATTTTTGTAAAGAGAAAAACAAATTTTTCTTTTTTTTCTTAATAGTCTTATGAACGTGGATTCTTGGCGCGATTTTTTACAGGTGAAATCTGTTTTTTGTCTTCGGATTTTAGTATATTTTTTGTAATTATAATAAAAATTTACAATTGGTACCAACTTAAATCTCGCAAGTTGGTTGCATTTTTTTATAGCAAATTTATATCCCCTTGAAACTACAGTTTATGTAAAATATAATTCCAGCGCACCCTGGCGGGTGTAGATGCAAGCTGTGAAATATCGTTTTTGAACCTGTAGTTTCACCATCTAATGAAGGATTACTATGCATTCTCGAATTATTTAGTTCTGTGGCAGATCACTTTTGCCCATCGGAAAAAAGTCAGATTGAAATTTTTGCGTTGCTATAGTTTGTGCTGATTTCAAATTTAATACTTCAATTAGATTAATTGTTATAAGTGAATATAATTAATTAATAACAGTCAAATAAAGTATGAATTACTGTTATAATATACAATTTAGGAAAAAAAAGTACCGTAGAATTAAATAAAATTTTGCAACCTCAAAATACCGTTCTACTTACAGTAAACCTAGTCGGTAGTCTGGCGCTCCGTTTACAGCAGATTTGAACGGAACTTGGCGCCAGATTCTACCGAATCTGTGGATGTAGACTAAAAAAATTTTTTTATTGAACCAAAAACAAATCTTTTGTTGACTTGAGAGATTTATGGCTTAATTCTAGAAATGAATCTCGCGTCTCAGGAAAAAATATAGATGTTGGTATAATTACTTTAGATAGATTTAGATTTAGATAGATAACTTCAGTTCAAGTTGAATATTTTCCTATATATTAGTTCAAGAATTTGTCTACTGAAATCAAGAGGATGAAGTTCTTCAAAATTATTTACTTGATTCTATGGCACGCCGTTTTACTTTTTAAATTCATAAAAAAATAGCTGTCATAATAATTCATTGAAAAGACAAATTCCATAATAATTATAACAGTTCTATTACAAATTGGTATACCAATAGACGAACAGTAAATTTTAAATAACAATAGGCTCTATTTTGTATTATCAATTAATTGCATCATATTCTTACA
>NW_025401381.1:0-3721 GCF_020080835.1 Cotesia glomerata
ATTCATTACACTATTTTTTATGATTTTTTATTAATTACACTATTTTCTATTATTTTTCATCATTAATATTATATGTATAAATAATAAACCTCTACTTACCATAGTTTTTATTATTGATTACACTATTTTTAGTATTTTCAATATATATTAATTTTTATTACTATATTTATATAAAAAAAAACCCATTTTGCAAAAAAATATTTATTGATAATGTTAGTAATAAAAAAAAAGTTATTTGATGAAAAGTTATTTAATAAAAGTAGCTGTAATATTAATCGAAAAAAAAAAAAAACATTTATTAATAATTTTAATAATAGAAAAATTGTTTAATAAAAAAGTTATTTAATAAAAGTAGCTGTAATATTAATAGAAGTTATCAAAAAATTTCTTTTTTTCAACTATCCTCTTGAGTTTGTTAATTCTAGCGCAGTTGATCATCAGTTGAAGATGATGATGAGTGTTCACAGTCTGAGTCATAGTCGACAAAATCACCGGGATAATACAAAATATTCTCCTCCTCATAAGCAGAGCCATCGCTTTCATCTGTCGACATTCTTACTGTTGTCGCGAGAGATGGTGATGGTGATGGGGTGATGGTGGTTAGTTGATCACCTAGGCGGGATGACAATTTGCAGACTTCACACATATGTGTTGGCATTTGAAACGGGTGTCTTGTTTCCCTTGGTCGCCCCTTTTATCTCTTTAAGGGCGCCATTGGATTTTTAGACTCAGTATTCAGAAACTGGACCAGAACATGGAGTAATAGGTCAGGGTCGTGAGAGATTGCTGAAAGGAACCAAAATTTAAACACAGAAATTCGTTTAACAAAATTATTTATTTATCCAATCCCTTTTACAATTGAAATAATGGCCAAAATAACAATATATAAAATTTCATGAAACAAATTCACACTCACGCCCCTCTCTCATACAGTATATTTCGCGCTGTCCAGCTAGACCCTCACGTGGCTGTAGTACCCGATGCCTACTGGACTCTCACGTTACTCTATCTACTTCGCGCCGTTCCCTGGACCCTAACGCTACTCTAGCTTAGTTCACGCGGTCTCACGGACCCTCACGTCACTGAGCTGGACCCTGACGGGACTACACACGCTGTCCACACAGTGCACGCTGTACCCCAAACTTCACGCTACTCTAAGAGAACCACCCCGAAGCCAGAGGAGTATACCATGAAACCGAGATAGTCTCTTTACTCACACACAACCACAATATATTCCAATAACAAATTATTGTCGACTAATAACACAATTTCCAATATTATTCCTAATTAACAATTTCTTATTTACTAATTATCGTTTTTTTTTTAATTACTAAATATTAATTTACTGCCGTGTTCTTAATATTACGACAATAAATATTTAAAACAAGAGGTCTTCGTATCTTGAATTAATCCTAATTGTTATGTCCGAGAATTTACTAAATACATTTTAATCTTTATTTTAATCTGAATTAAATAAATTCCGATAATTGAGTAAACTTAAATTTTTCCTAAATTATTTTTATTTAATCCACATTATTTATTTAATCTGAGCAATTTTATTCAATCCATTTATCAGCAGTAAATTTTACTTAATTTTATTTTCATTGTAAATGTGAAATTGAAAAATGTTGAAAGAGCGGAAAAGCGGGGATCAGGTTTAGGTCTGGATATCTCAATTAAAACGCGTAAATTATTATCAAAATTAACACTATAAATTTATTTACACTAAATACAAGTTATATTTAATATGTTAAATAGCGGATTGTTTAAATAAAAGCGGATTTATAATACACAGCGTGGTTAGCACAAGCGATACCGGTTGACACGTGGGTGAACACTCTGCCGGCACTGTAAAAGCGGTGAAATAAATGCACAAATAACACAATTTATCTGTAACAAATTAGAGCGAATTATTAGCGGTTAATTTAAGCAATTTAAATTATAAAAATAGCGAAATGCGGTTAATTAACAATAAGCGAAAGTAAAGCGGAATTAATGGCGACTTGTTGCAACGAAAGCGTGGAAGCGAAAGATAATAATAATAATGCGTCTTCTTCCTCGTCGACTTGGGGAAGAAGGCTGATTGCGCATGTCAGCGGAGCGATCAGCCAATCACACCACCGAGACATGGCGTGATCAGTCAAGCTAAGCATTCATAGGCGGTTAGTTTTTGCGAGAACTAGCGGTCGACAGGTGCGGCTCGTGAAATTGGGAGTCCCCCAGGGGCGAGTTAATCGCTACTGGGCCTTGTTCACCGAACAGAAATTATGACAAAAGATTATTCTATTATATTTTATTTGATGTCTCTTGAAACTTAAACCTTATTTTACTTGAGTTTATTTTATTTTAACCGAACTAAGACTTTTGTTTCGACCTTGAGTGTCCTCTACTCAGCGTTTTCGCGTGGGACAAGATGGCTGACGCTCTCGCTCGGTCTTGTGTCTCTGTCGCAAGTTTTTAGTGTAATTTTTTTTTCTGACGCATTTTTACAATTTATTTTCTACCCTTTTTTTTTACTAAACAATTTAGATTAACAAATTCTATTGATTTTAATGATTATTTTCTGACTCTTATTTAAATTATAACAAATATTAAATAATGTGCCGAATAATTTATTAAAATAATTTTAGTTTGGAATAAATTTTTGTCTCAAATAATTCTAATTTAGCGGTTTACTCAATTCTATTTCTACTGGCTTAAGCCAAATTATTATTCAACGATTCTCAATAAATAAATTTTACACATGACATAAGAATCTGGAATTAATAACCCGAATTGAATTCCTGGTATTATTAACCCGGACAGGCCTATGTGTAAAATAAGTAATGACAAAGACAAATTATTTTCCTTAAATTAATCAATAACCCGAAAGAAGTCCTAGTATTATTATTTAATGGTTTTATAATTTTTCTAATTTTAAGTAAATTTAATTTTAATTCTCACAAATTGATATTTAAAACAAACTAACAATTGTGACCGAGCACAAAATGGCGGTGACCTTCAGCCGACATGTTGCCTGGCTGACGCTGCAGACCCGAGAGATAATTAACTTGTTATTTTTACCTGAAGTTTTTATAATTTTATTTGCACTCCCTCGGTGAGCTGCAACTCCTCGTCTTTGGGTACTGATGTGAATTCTCCTTTGGTGAAGTAGTCTTGATTTAGCGGCAAAACTCTGGTCACCATCACTTGCTCTCTGGATATTTATAACGCCTGTAACCGCAAATCAGCATTAGAAATTATCACGAGTTAAAGTTAATCTAACCAAGCTGGCATTCGGCCTAGCAAGCATTAAATTAACAAAATGTTATCGCTTCGTTCCACGTTGGACAAACAGAATAAAAATAATTACCTTAGCTGGATGTTTTAGAAAAATTTGCGTGTCGTCCAGTCGAGCCACTCAGTCACAATGAGTATTACCAAATTTTGTTCTTCCTTTCTTGCTTCCTCTGCTCTCCCCACTACCACGACGCCGGCTTCTCCACCTTGGGGCCTTTCTTACTAGCTCCAAACGAGCTTTAGATCACAGCGCACTGTGACCTGTCGATAAATAACTGAGTACCGAAATAGGGAAATATAACGGGTAACGATCACTCCGTTACACATTTTAATTCCTGAATCCAACTCCTCAGAGGGTTCTCTAATTCTTGATCGACCGTTTGTTATATCAGCATCGTCCCAATCCTCATGATTAGCTGCATATCCACTCTCTTCAGCTACA
>NW_025401382.1:0-3721 GCF_020080835.1 Cotesia glomerata
TCGGTTAATTCATTCAGAAGTTATTGCGGTTTAAAAATTCAAAAATCGTGTTTTATTAAAAATTTTATGAGACCTTTTGAGTTCGAAGAGTTCAAAATGATACAAAATTATATTTTTAAGCTCGAAGAACTCAAAAGCGTAATAAGTGCACTTTTGAAAGCTTAAGTATCGAATTTGTGGGAAGTTGCAGGGATGGCCTTTTAGGTCAATCGTTTTCCTAATTTTTTTTTCACGAGAACCTGCTTTTTGCATTATTTTTATTTTTTTTGTGTTCGTGTCTAATTAATAACAAAAAACACACATACATAGATACAAACGGATATCATCGCGAAAACATTCAGGGAAACTTTCTAGGACCTCAAAACGTCGAGAACTGATAAGAACTCGATTTTCGAAAGATTGCAAAACCAATAACTTCTCTCGTGTTTTGAAAATTTTCAATTTTTAGCGGGAAGTTAAAAACTTTGTAAGAATCGAAAGCCTTTACACTTTTAGAATGTACATGTAAAGCACTTACACCTGTAAAAAAAAAATTCTCCCTGTAACTCCTGTTGAAAATCTTCCAATAAGAGTCCATCAAAAGCATCAAAGCCACTCAGAAACCAATAAAATTTATGGGTTTCTAAGTGGCTTTTGCTGCTTTTGATGAGGATCCTATTGGAAATTCTTGAAACAGGGAACATCTATTTGAAATTTTCAGCTACCGGCTGCCAATGATGACAATTTATTTCCCTGATGACAATGAAAATAACATTAATGAAGTAAATTCATTACCCCATGCTGACATCGTCACTGACAATTACTTGATTTGAAGATAATATTATGAATGAAATGATTGCTCCTCCATCAAATCAGCACACTTTCATTGAAATAGCGCAGAACCGGCTCCTTGGATCCATGAAGAATACGATGAAGAAACGATGGATAGAGAAATCTGGTTTGACGTACGTTAACTTCATACATTTTGCATTGAAAAAAAAAAAAAAAAAAAAATTATAACAAAAAAGAAATTGCATTTCTGATACTTTTACAGCGTATATTGGCTAAAAAATGTGTTAAAAGTTACAAAGGCGTTAAAAAAAAATTAAATTCAGGAATCTCCGTCATATTTAAGTTAAAATCATAAAAGCTATTAAAAAATATAATTGTTTAAGCTCTCTCGAAATTGTTTTGTTACGCCCTTGTGATTTCCAAGACCTTCCGAATATAGCCATTAGGGAGTATGTTTGAAAAAGTTTTTTCAGAACTAACATCATAAAGAATGAAAATGTCTGAAAGTGAAAAAGAAATTTTATTTTCGAAGCTTCCCGATTATATTGAAAACATCTCTTAGATCTCTTTAGTTACTCTCACTCTTCAATTGCCGTCTCAGCACCACACAGAAATGAAGAAATGTTATTGTCTAAAAATTGCTACACTGAAAAAAAATTAACTTGAATTATGAAAAATTTCGAATTAGAAGAAAATAATTTGAATAGTTTCATTGTCTTGAATCATAACAAAAACTTCTTTAATGAAGTATAATTCACTCAAAATCCTGTCCCAGTTATTGGAGTTTTTGAGTGAATTTCTCAATTCAAAGAAGATGAAGTTCTTCAAAAATTATTTTCTATGTAATTCGAGTGAGCATTTTTATTTCTATGATTGATAATTTTATTAAGAAATTAAAAATAAAAGTAAAGCAAAAAAAAAAATAAGTTTTCGAGACCTTCAAATAATTTTTTTTTTCCACGATTCTATATCATTCTTATTCAAAAATATTTTTTATTATACCTGTTACAGTTCTCAGAATTTCGCCTAAAAATTATTTTTTGATTTCACTTTTTATAAATATTATATTTTCTAAATAAATATATCTCGTTAAATTCCTCCGAATGCGCATTGAGAGAGATGTCCTGTTGCTTCGCTGCGGCTTGATCAGCAGCTTGGTAACTTTTGAAATCAGCGATATAGCATCAGCAGAGAGTCACCGCGGCCGCGGATAGTCCAAACATCTTACGTCAGCATAGGACCTGGGCCTCGATGACCCTCTCTCAGGGAGGTAACCTGAGATGCAAACATGAAGCTGAAAAACTGTTTATAAAAAACTAATCTGGAGCTAATTTAGTCAGTAGATCCAGAGACTTCTCTTAGTGTAAAGCAGCAGCTTCCTGCCCCCCTTCCGACTTTGAATCTCTCCAGATCCTCCATTATCCGAATAAATACCAACTATACCGAATACATAGTCCACTATACTTATATATGGGGCGAGCGCTTAACAAGCTGTTCCAACCCCAAATAAGAAAAACCTTTTCGGCGAGAGCGCTAGCCAGCGTTCCGCCAACTTAACTTACCCTGCTGGTCCGGAGCGCGCGCTTATCAGCGTTCTACCAGGTTCCAAAGTCTCTTTCGGTGCGAGCGGCTAGCCAGCGTTCCGCCAACACCAAATCCTCCAAAGTTCATGTCTTCCGAGGAAGCTGCGATCGCGTCGATCCGGTCGCTCGGTGCCAACGGGGCCGTCGTCTCTTAGCCGCCCAACCGTTCAGTTTGTCGGCAATTAATAACAAAACCCAGCGTTGAACCCGGAAGTAGTAGGTAGTGGCGGGCAACGAAACCGTCGTTGCGAATAATCGACGACGAAATACTCGTCGAACCCGCGTGGTGCGTAGCATGAACCGCCTGAAGAAAGACTTCCCCAAAAAAATCAATGCCTCCTTTCGTACCAGGGTCCGAGGGTCAGTCCATTCCAATCAACAACAACCGCCCTGCTCTTTTGGACGGACATCACCAGGACTTGGACATTGAACGTTGATATTCCCGAAGTTCGGCCACCAGGAGGAGTCATCCCGGTCGACTTGACCCTCTCGATACGAACTTTCTAAATTCGAGGAGTATTTCCAGAAGAACGGCCACGACACGTCCCCGCCCTTTCTTTCGAGTGCTAAGTCGCTAGAGAAACGGGGTATTATTTGGGCTGACTTATGGGGCCAATAATGGTGAGTCCCTAAAATATTAGTGCTGTAAAGTAAGCTCATCTGTGACGGCACAATCAAATAATAGATCACCCAATGATGTCAAACCTGAATTTTATCGGACAGTTCTTCACTAAATTTTTTCTTTCAAAATCGTCCCTACCAATTTAAAGGCGTAATAAAATAAATACTAAAAATTGAGAACGTAACAATACATATAAGTTTTTATACAATATCTGGTGTAAAAATATCGTAATTATACATTATGGTGTGTCATTTGAAGGCGATATTCTTTTTTTACTTGTATACCAGAAAATTTAGTAGGCTATAGAAAATAAAAAATTTTGCCGCTGTGCTAAAGGGTTTAAGTCCAATAGCGGCTTAGCTAATTAAAAAGTTTGATTTCCCATTAAAATAATACTGGAAATATTTTTTTTAGTTTCAAGTGGATTTTTCGTTATTAAAAAAATTTATTTCAAAAAACCTTCTTATGGATTTTGTAGAAAATTGAATTCTCTACAAAAATATTTCTCTGGTCGAAGACTGTAGAACCACTAGTTTCGAAGTTTTAGCCCATCATACGGTAACAGTTAAAAATATTAGGAAGACGGTTGACCCTAAAGGCTATCCCTGCAACTTCCCGCTCATTTCATACTTAAGTGCTCAAAATTGCACGTTTTATGGTTTTGGACTCAAAAATATAATTTTTGTGGCATTTTGAGCTCTCCGAGCGCAAAAGTCTGATACAAGTTTAATAAAACACAATTTTT
>NW_025401383.1:0-3717 GCF_020080835.1 Cotesia glomerata
ACTACTTTCGTGAGCCGAATTAGAAGCCGTTGTATAGACGCCAAGTGGAGTACAGCGGTAGTAAGGTAGCAACCACAGTATAGTCGCTCCATAAGAGGGTACTGTGGGATTAAGTAAATTTTATTGTAAGCTCACGGGAGGACATCGGTCTACGTTTAGTCACTGGTTCAACTACTTTCGTGAGCCGAATTAGAAGCCGTTGTATAGACGCCAAGTGGGGTACAGCGGTAGCAAGGTAGCAACCACAGTATAGTCGCTCCATAAGAGGGTACTGTGGGATTAAGCAATTTTTTGTAAGCTCACGGGAGGACATCGGTCTACGTTTAGTCACTGGGTCGAATACTTTCGTGAGCCGAGTTAACGAGCCTTTGCATACGATTAGTCCCTTTGCGGGGTGACAAAGCAGTAGCGTGGAGTTGAGGAGAGTAGTAATAAGTTTAGTTATAAGTGAGTTAGTTGTAAGTGAGTGGGAGTAAGTGCAAGTGCACAGTTGTTAATTTTGTTGTTGAATAAAAACCGGTTAATTTGTTAAATAAAAATTTATTCTCTTTCAGAACCACCTTCCCCAACTCTCTCTTTCCTGTAGATTAATAGAATCAGCTCTGGTATCCGGTTTCAGAAACCGAGAAAATAATCCTGGTGGCGCCCTGGTAAATCTTAGAGTCAATTGTTGAATATATTGTTGTTGTTAAATTTTACTAAGGGCCAAATGAGCGAGAATTAAACCACCCGTTACACTGGCGCCCTAACATTGAAAAACCCAAAGAGAGAGAGGGAAGGCCGGAAATAAATAAATTTCTATTTAATATTTAAAAATTAAATAAATAATATCAGTCATTAGCTATTTTTAGTTTGGGGAAAAAGTTACGTTAGTTTAGAGAATAGTGAAACTTAAGTTTATTGAATTTTATCAGAAAATATTTTTTTTAAGTATTTATCTTCTTCTTAATTCTGTAATTAAGAAATTAAAATTTATTATAACCGGAAGTGTCATAAATACCCAATAGCTTGTGGTAGCATAGCCCACGTGTCACAGCTATTCAGGGGATTAAAATTATTATCTACAACAAAGAAAGTATACCCAGTGGCTTGAGCTAGCATTGTCTAAGTGTCATAGCCACTCAGGGGATTATATATAATAATAACATTATTAAAATAAAACTCGGTAAAACTAAACACCTTGCAATAGAAATTTTTCTACGCAGTAAAATCGAAAAATTACTCGAACAAAATTTTACACGACGCTACCGAGGTTAGTGACGTCAGCGCCTTTGTCTAGTTCGGAAAATTTTTTTTTGGCATTGTCTTCGCGCGCTTGGTAACAACGTGTAAGTGAAGCATTCCTCACTTATTATAAAATTTAATCCGCTTACTAAAATTTTTCTTTCTTTCAAAATAAAATAATACAATAATTTTCCTTATTTTAATCTTTTGAGTATTTCGGTAAATTAAAATTAGATTTTCTAGTTATTATCTAAAAACAATTGCAACAGTTTAAATTGAATATTGAAATAATTATTTATAATTATTATAAACTTAAATTTCTCCTCGATAACACTAATTTTTTTTCTCTCGAGATTTATTTTTGGAAAATTTTATTTTGAAATTTAATTCCGAAATCGTTCGAAAATTAATTAGAAATTAATTTTTGAAAATTATTTTGAAGTTTTCTTTTTGGAATTATTTTTTTCCGGAAAATTTTTTTTTTTTTTAAGAAAATTATTTTTCAAAATTTTATTTTAACAAATTAAGAACTTAAATGCAGTTAGGATTCCATTTTGAATTTTCTTTAGTAGATTATATTTTTTATATTTTTTAATAATTATTATTCCAAAATATTTCAGAAATTTTTCAGATTTTTCAGAAATTATTTCAGAGTTTTTTAGAAATTTAGCTTTCGAAATTTAATTACAAATTCTATTTTGAAAATTATTTGGAAATTTATTTAGATTTGAATTTTTTCCTGAAACTTATTTTGGAAATTTAAGTTCGAAATTAAATTGATAAATTATTTTCAATATTATGTAGAAATCTAATTTATATAATTTATTATTTTTTTTGTAGATTCAAATTAAAATTTTTTTGTAGATTATATTTTACAGAAATCTTATTCGATAATTTACAAATTTAAAAATTTTTTTTTTACTTAATGTAGTTATTCTTGGGCAATTCATTTTCGAAATTTAATTGGAAATTTAATTTTTTTTTTTTTGAATTTTATTTTTTGAAATTTATTTAGTAACTTAAATTGTTTCGAAATTTATTTTGGATATTTACTTTTTGAAATTATATTAAAGAAATAGAATATTTTGTAATTTATTTATTTTTAGGAATTTAATTTAGAAATCGATAATTGAAATTCATTAGAAATTTAATTTTTGAAATTTAATTTTTGAATTCTGTTTGAAAATTTTATTTATTTTAAGAAAATTGTATTTGAAATTTATTCAGAAATTTTATTTTTTTTTGAAAATTTATTTTTGTGAAATTTATTTTTATTGATTTATTTTGAAAATTATTTTGAAATTTTTTTGGAATATAGTCTAGATTATATTTTGGAACTTTTACCGAATTATTATTTTGAAAATTTAATTACCAGGTACTCAAATTATAATTTGTTTTTTTTTTTCTTTTTCATAAATTATTTTTATTTTGAAATCTGTTTTATTCAGCAAATTTATTTTTCTCAAAATTTACTATTTTCAAATTTAAATAACTTATTGACAATTTGCATATTTTTTGGAAGATTATTTTAATTCATTTTTGCTTAATTAAATTATATTACCAAGGTTCAAAAAAACTTTTTACGGACGAAACAAATAATACTTTACAATGTTACCACCGACTGGACCGAGAACTAGGTCTCAAGGACTCCTCGAAGAGCCAGTAATTGACTCTCGTCGAGTTTCTTTTGGAAGAGGTCGTGGTACATTGTCATCAAGTACCATAGTGGATCCCGGAACCATCGTTGGACAAAGATCCTTGGGGAAGCGGACTCAATTACCCAGGTCAGGTGTAATGCCTGCACCTCCGGGGGAGTCGACTCAATTAGACCCGGGTCTAAACCAACAAAGACCCTTGGGGGAGCATACTCAAATACCCAGGTCAAGCGTAATGCCTGTACCTCTGGGGGAGATGACTCGACTAAACCCGGGTCGAAACCAACAAGGCTCTGCTGGAATGACTCAATTACCCAGGTCAGGTGTAATGCCTGCACCTCTGGGGGAGTCAACACAGCTAAACACGGGTCTCAATCAACAAAGACCCACGGGAAACACACAACCGGTCCAAAACAGTCAACAAATATCCATCGGCACAACTCCTGGTACCAGTGGTACGGCACCTGCTCCGGTTAACTCTCGCACATCCAGATACAGTAACCTGTTCACAAGAATCACAAATACACCAACCCCAGCTGGTTCCTCGGATTCTTCATTACATTTTGGAGAAGTGGCAGAACGAATGAATGGCATCATAGAGGATATGGACCACAACATATCTTGGCTCCAACATAGACTTCGAGGAGACCCAGAAGCATCCCAGAGGCCTCCTGCTGAACTTTTTGGTGTCGAAGAAGCATTAAGACAGAGAGAAGCGCGTGAACAAGAACTACGTGACAATCTGAGACGTGAACAAACTCAACGAGAACGTCTAGAACGAATCCAACAACAACAGGAGCAGGAAATACGCCAGTTGCGAGAACGTGAACAACTAGCA
>NW_025401384.1:0-3715 GCF_020080835.1 Cotesia glomerata
TGTTTGATTTTTGCTTTCCCGGGAAAAAATAATCAGATCTGATCAGATATGAACAGGCATGAGTCTTCAGGTCTGATCAGATATGAAAATGACCGGGTCTGATCGGACCTGGCCAGACATGTTCATGTCTGATCAGACCTGTTCGTCTGACTCGATCAAGTCCATAAAATAAAAAATAATTGGTGCCGACGGGGATTCGAACCATGTACGTTGCGCTCTTCAGACTGATACTTTTACCTGTTGACCTAATGACTCATCTTATCTCTAATGTACCTTTCAAACTACTTTAAGTAATTTAAATTTTATACATGACTTATCCTTATAGTTAACGGAGTTCTATACTTAATTTATTAATTATTAATAATTAATTATACACAGTAAAAAATTTCGCGTCATTGCGTCAAAAAATTTCGTGATAAAAATTTTTATGTTAAATATTTAACACAAAATTTTTTGACGCAATGACGCAAAATTTTTTACTGTGTATATTAGAGTGATTTATTTGGGACGGCTATGTATTTCTTTCTGATCCATTAACATATGGTTCTTCGTAAAGTAAAAAAAAAAAAAAAAAAATTTCTTCAAGGCTTATTCAGCAACCATGAATTTTATTGGCTTTTCTTTTAAAATTGAAGTTTTTTTAATTAAAACCCAAATGAAAAATTATTTGTGTGCCCCACACCCCAGCAGCTTTTGACATCATCGCAATTGACCAAGGTTGTAGCTTAAAATCATGTATATTTATCTTGAAAGATCTGGTCGTCGTATCGATATCAACTGATATATTTTGGTATTAATTCACGCTTCCAAACTCAAACTTTTAATAAATAATCCCATTTTTCGCGTACTCAATAGAGCACAGTAAAAATTTTATGTCACTGCGTCAAAATTCATCGTTAAAAATCATCGTTTTATATTGAAAATTAAAAGTTCAAGCTTATATAAGCCGAAATTTTTAGACGAAAGCTGTAACATTTAAAATTTATAAGGGGATAGAAATTGATACGCCTCACGGAACTAGATTTACTTGCAATAGAACTGCAGTCTATAGTTCGCCAAAACTTTTTTCTTCCAGACTTAAAATATCATTTAACAGGGGCAAATCATGCAACAACAGTTCTTGTCAGCTGGATATATGGAGTTTTAATCCTTATCTCATTTAGGCTAGATCAGACATGAGTTAGGACATGGGATTGTCTGATCTGGTCTGAGCATATTTCTAATCTGCAGACATGAACAGGTACGTGACGTGTTCGATCAGGATCTTCGATCAGGTCTGGAGCGTGCCAAATGCTTCTCCAGACATAAACAGGCATGAACAGACATGGGCAGGCATGATCAGGGTCTGATCACCTCAAAGCGTATTTAACACTTCAGACATGAACAGGTATGGACAGGATCTGATCAGATCTAAGCATATTTAACAGTTCAGACATGAGCAGGCACGGACAGGTCTGATCAGGCCTAATTTCAGGTCTGATCATACATGAACAGGCCTGATCAGGTCGGATTTCAGGCCTGATCAGATATGAACAGGTCTGATCAGATATGAGCTAGGTCTGATCAGATATGAACAGGTCTGATCAGTCCTGATCATTTTCCCGGGTTCTTCGGAAAAGTCAGCTGATCAAGATCTGAATAATTCTGTTCGAGTACTGTACAGATAGTATAAACGTCTTGATGATTTTAGTCTGTAGGTGGCACTACTTGTTAATTAAGCGAAGTTTGAAACGATGATATTTCTTACATAATACGAATATTATTTATAAGTTTACGAAATGTGATATTTACTAACAACAATATGATATTGACACTAAATAATAATAATTATAATAACGACAATATTAACAATGACAATAAGGATAATACTAAAAATATTTTTAATGGTAAAAATAAATTGATAATATGGTTTATCATTATTATCATTGATATTGTTTTTTAATTATTAAGTATTAAAGTATTAAATTCAAATTTACAACTATCACAACTACAAAAATGTAAAAAATTTTTCAAAATATATCTGAAATTAAAAGCTTACAACTGATCATTTAGTTTATCAATCTGAGCTAAAAAGTATTCGCGGCTTATTGATATAAAATTTTATCAATGCTGCTAGATATTGTACGAAAAGTGATACTTTAAATGATTTATATTGAAACTTTATAAACATTCAATTTCCGCGGGAAAAATACAAACTTTGAATTGAAAATTTTTTTAATAACAAATAATGTTAAAATTTTTCTTTAATATAAAATCCCTAGAATTAATTAGTGAATAACTTTCCATATGTATTTTTTTAAATATATTTTCTTCTAATTGAATTGCATTTAGTAACTAGAGTCAATACTTAAAAGAGCTAGAATTGTTTGATTTTTCTTTCTTCGAAAAAGTCATCAGCTGATCAAGATCTGAGTAAATTCTGTTCGAGCAATGTACAGACACTATAAACGTGTCTTGATGATTGTAACCTGTAGGTGGCACTATCACTTGCAATTAAACGAAGCTTAAAACGATGATATTTCTTACATAATACGAAGAGTTATTTAGTAAGTTTCATGAATCTCTGTGATATTTACCACCAAACAATAGTTGAGCTATTGACACTAAATAATAATAAAAATAATAATAATTATAATACCTATCAATTAAGTCCACAATGACAATATGGATACTGACTAAAAATATTTATACTTGGTAAAAATAAATTGATAATACGATTTCCATTATTATTATTATTATGATCATTGATATTATTTTAAACTGTTAAGCACAGTGATGAAATTTAAATTCACAACCATCACAACTGCCAAAATACTGTAAAATTTTTTAAAAATACAGTCAAACCCTTGCTAAGAGAGAGTCTCAAGGGACCGCATTTTTTCTCAAGCGAGTAGAGGTTTCTCACTAATGCGAGTTTCCTAGCGAGTAGAGGTACAGAGGAGAAGTTTGTCTCACTTTACAGAGGTTTATAACTGACACATATTGGACACACTGTAAAACAGTAAGGATTCCATCGAAACTCTGTTTATCTCCGTATATTTTTTCGCCTTTAAATATAAATGTTTTATCCTGGTAGGCACTTCTGTAGAACAGAGCGGTTTCATCAGCATTATAAATATCCTCTGCTTACCATATCCTTCTAAAAGATTTGGTAAATCTTTTTGTCCATTGGCTACACACTCCTAGATCCACTGATTTGTTTCTTTCTCCAGCTACTTTCTTAAACGATATGTCGTTCCTGTTTTAAAGAAACTCCTCTAACCAGCCATTACTGGCTGAAAAGTTTTTAACTCCCAATTTTAAGGCAAAGTCTTACGATTTTTGTTTTTAATGTGGCCCATCTATGGGGAATGTTTTTATCGAGAGTCTGTTTGATCCACTCAAGAAGCCATTTTTCAACGTCGGGAAACCCAGAAAGCCGGATCCGCTTGATGTTTCCAAGTCCCTCGGAGCACTGGGACTTTATTGAATCTTTAAATTTTATACTTATAATAGCTTGATTCGGGTAATCCAAATTCACTCCGTATTTCACACCTTTGGATTTTACCCGATCCAAATGCATTTATAATTTTAAGTTTATCACTTAACGACAACACGTTGATTTTTCGTTTAGGCATTATAAGTTGCTATAAAGAGAACTGATCGTTGCAATGATATTTATCAACTGTAATAAACATGACAAGTAAGTTAATACAGTTAAAATATTATTTCTTCG
>NW_025401385.1:0-3710 GCF_020080835.1 Cotesia glomerata
ATAAAATAATCTGTGGAAATGACAGATATGGGAATGTTAAATTGACATGGCCAGATTTTGTTAGATTTGCAAAGAAAAACTGTCAAATTTACATAAATAATATGTGAAAATAACATAACCATAAGATGTCAGATTTACAGATAAAAACTGTCAAATTTACAGTAATAATATGTAAAAAGTTAATTAGGGGAGCCTGGGGCACGACGGTCCCCTTAACGGTTTTTGAAGGTTCAAGACGGTTTTTGCGGCTTTTAACTATCAAATTCGTTTATTTTCCGTCTGTTTCGAATAAATCAGTCGAAATTTTGCAAAAAATCAAACAAAAATTTTTTTTTGTGGGGTACGACGGTCTTCTCCCCAAAAAATCATATGAAAACAAATTTTATTTTTTTTTAAGCCAATGTCATCAAAATCTAGATATTCTCCTCCCAGAAAACATCGTCGAGGGAAAACCACGATTCTTAAGTATCGCCCGAAGTCTTGAGTATCGCTGAGAACAAAGAAAAAAATCAAAATGAAGCAAAAAAAAGACCTCAGTTAAAAAAAAAAAAATTAGATTAAAACAAAAAAATTTGAAAAAATGCTTACATCTTTAAAAATGTCAATAGTTCACAAGATTCAAAGTTATTTCTTAATTATTGATATTTTTAAAGATGCACTGAGAAAAAAAAAATTTTTGTCCAGAAAAAAATTTCTTGGCTCAAAAATCGTTTAAGGTAGTACCTCCACGAAAAGCATATATCAAGAAATTTATGGAATTTTTATCGAAAGATAAATATATTAATAATTCACCACCAAAATTTCAGATCAATTCACCGTACCGTTTTGAGTAATTAATTTACAAAATTGCATCTTTATACGTAGAGGGAGATGGTAAAGTTAGTATGAAATCTTCCGTACCACTCAAGTGATGCAAATAGATTTCATACTAACTTTACCATCTCTCTATACCCCTACGTGTCAAAGATGCAATTTTGAAAATTAATTATTCAAAAACGGTGCAGTGAATTGATCTGAAATTTTGGTGGTGAATTATTAATATATTTATCTTTCGATAAAAAAAATTCCATAAGTTTCTTGAAATATGCTTTTCGTGGAGGTACTACCTTGAGATGAATTTTAGTTTTTTGACAAAAAAATATCAATATTTATCATAATAAAATTTTTGCATTAATTTCGATAGATTTACAAACAAATAGGTTCACTTGAATTAAACAATAAATACTTCGATTAATTCGATCAATACTTGAGACAAGAAAATATATTCTTGAAAATTATCAAGAATATATATTCCTGTGACAAGAAAATTTTCTCAAGAGTAGTACTTTTTTTGTCAGTGTCAAAGCACGTCCCGATGTTACGCTCATTAACAGCTTCCACTTGAAAGGTACCCACATGCATTTTTGATATATTTTTCATATATACATATATATAAATATACAAAATATATGAAAAATTGATGTGGGTACTCAAATGAAACGTCTTGATGAGTGTAACATCGGTATAAGTTTATATCTTTAAAACTGTCAATAGTTCATAAGATACAAGGTAATTTCTTAATTATGTATCTAGGGATAGAGCATTTTGAATGCAGCCTACACAGAAAAAAATGTTCTTGAATCAAGTATATATTTTTGAAGAGCTCAATATTCTTGGCTTGAGTAGAAAAATTCTTGATTTAAGAAAATTTTTCTTGATTTAAGGAAACTTTACTTAATTCAAGAATTTTTTCGTCTTGATTCAAGACAATTACCCCTCTTCAAAATTATATTCTTGGTTCAAGAATTTTCTCTTGAATCAAGTTAATTTTTTTCTGTGTAAGTACTTATCATCATAAATTGACTATAGGTGAGAATAATATTAAATCATGAAAAGGCCCAACTCCAGGTCAAGACTTTTCCAACAATACCAAATTTAATCATAAAACCCATTTTATCATATAAATACACTGGCCACAGAATTTTGCTTATTCTCTTAACAGTATAGATAAATCTAATATTCATTATTATAGTTATATGTATCTTAATGCTTTTACTTTCTATGGTTTGCAGATTTGAACAATTATTTTATGTGACCTAATTTTTACCTAATTTTTCAGTTAAAACTTTAATTTTTAAAATATTTTTTGTTTATTGTTTACATTTCAACGAAATGTGAAATTTTACTCATAAATAACAAGTTCAATTTTTGTTTTAACATAAATTTAACTTTTTTTAAAAGTGAATTTCACATTTTTTAATGACATTATTACATTGAAAAACTGTAAAATTAACAGTTTTAGATTGACAGTTTTCACAATGTGAAAATAACATTTTTAACTTTGTAAAATTTACATTTTTGGGTTGACAGCGGTAAATCTGTAAATTTGACAGTTTTTTCTGTAATTTTGACAGAGTCTTTTTTCCGTGTACTCTAAATTTGTAACTTTATCACGATTTTGACTTAGCACAAATATTTATCTTTGTAAGAGTTGAAAGTAAATTTTTAATTCTTCTTCAAATTTTTCACACTAATACATTTACTGATGCAACCAAATCTTCTCTGTCGCTGTTAAGTTATTAAGTTATTGTTACAACATTCCTTCCACAAGTGGAAGTTATAAAAAAATTCAGTAATCGCATCTTTAGAACATCTTTTAATTTTTAAGAAGCGTATCGTTTGTGATGTCTAACTAATTATAAATAAATAATTTATTGTAATGCAACTGAGAATTTTCATAGTTTAGTCTTGACAACATAATTATAAACATCCAGAAAATTTGACGCTGATAATCTTACACAAAACAAATTTTGTTTTAAATCTCTTATCTTTAAAAAACATAATGGTTTTTTCCTTATAATTCAGTTAAGATTTCAATTTTATTAATTAACCTAGTTTTTTATTCTTGTACTAAAATTGTAGAAGATTGATTTAGTATACAAATTTATTTCGTCTTTTTCATATCAAACTGCAGTCAAATTTTGGTTAAAAACATTAAAGCAAATAAAACAATCATTTAAATTTAACATTCACCGAATTAAATTAAACAATTGTTTTACTATAATTACAATACATATAAAACCAGTCTAGATAACTTTAATAGATAATTACAATAAAATAAATTAATTTCAAATTAACTTATTTATTCAATTATTCTCTTACCATATGATTATGTATGTCATTTTGTGATTAAAATCAAAAGAATTTTTGAAAAAGTTCATGACTCGTTAAATAAAGCCTTAGAAAAATTAATTTGTAAATCAAATTAAAGTTAAAGTTGTTTTCTAAGATGTATTGAGCGAGTAGTTTAGCGGCAGCAAATAGAGGGCGAATGGTAGCCTAATATTTTTACTTGCAAGGCGGTAGATTGAATAATTATGTACCGTTCAAATATTTAGCGTTTTATTTTTTTTTCCATTAGAAATTTTCAGATACATTTATCTTATGAATGAAGATTTACTCTTACAGGCATTTATTAAATGTAGTCTATTGACGATTTTTAACAATTATTCTTAATTTAATTTCTGATAATAAACACTTTGATAAAATTATTTTCCATGGATTCTAAATTTTTAAGATCATTACCTCGCTAAATTTTCAAATTGTTTTTTATTCCATCTCTATTTTCTAGTCATTGTAAAAAATATAATATTTTTGATAGTTATGAGATCGTTGACTTTTTCGACATGAACAATATTTACCCTGATTAATTCTGTTGAAGTAGATGTTCG
>NW_025401386.1:0-3707 GCF_020080835.1 Cotesia glomerata
GTTGGAGAGCCCTACATATTATGTGCTAAAAACACATAGATTGTATTTTTGAGCTCGGAGACTTCGTAGGTGCAATTTTAAGCGCCCAGGTATCAACGAAATTAGCGGGAACTTGCAGGGATGGCCTTTAGGGTCAACCGTTTTCCTAATTTTTTTATTTCAGATTGGAGGGTTGGAATCGTGGGCATGGTCATGTGCCAATTTTTTTAGACCCCCCCCCCACTTTATCAGCTGCTAATTTTTTGAATTTTCAACTTTTTTTATTTTATTCTGTAATTTTGTAATGCTAATAAATAACTCAAAAAAAAATGTATAGTAAAAATATTGATTGCCTTTTTTTTACGGCACTTCAAAAAATTACCTGAAATTCATGCTTCTAGACTAGAATACCCCCTTAAAAGCACAAAATTTTTCATCATTACAACTTGAGTATACTATAGAATTGGTGGTTACGTAAGAACTACACAAAAGGTATAGTTTAATGAAGTCTTCATTCTGGTTAAACTTGATTTGTGGAAAAAAGGACATAACATTTTTTACTGTGAATTAAAAATTTTTATTATTTACACCGGCCGACAAATAAAAACATTTCGAACGTTGTTTTGATTTGAGTGAAAAATATTACTAAATTATAGTATTTTAAACACATAAATACTTATGTATTTACTTTATCACATCAGGTTTTTTTAGAAAAAGGAAAAAGCGATTATTTTAAAATTTTAAGAAAAAATCAATAATTATTTTACAAATAAATATATTTTAACATTTACAGCGACAATATCAAGTACAATCATTGCCCTAGGATTATTTTGAGTGACATCTTTTACGTTTAGCTATAAAATTACGTCTGGGTGTTATTTTTTTGTGAGAATCGTCAATAATATCAAGTTTCAGTGTCCAGCTATAATCAGCCATCATATTCACATTCCATCGACCTTTGTACCTTGCTTCCATATTTTTTATGTCTTGGTGAAACCTTTCTCCCTGTTATTCACTGTAGTCACTAATATTATCGAGAAAAAAACCCAGATGTGAATCTAAAAAATGGAGTTTTATACTCATATCGCACCCCAATTTTTGATACTTATCTAAAAAGTTTGCCACAATATTTTTATAATCAGGGTTTTTTTATAAAAAATTTTCTAAAAAATTTCCTAAAAAATTGTTGACATCTTTGAATGCCTGCCAAGCTTTCAACTCAGTAGTATTCATTGTTGCATCAAACTTTTCATCAACCATCAAAGATCTAATTTGTGGTCCATCAAACATTCTTCTTTTATTTTTGCATCTGATAATCTTGGAAATTTTCCACACAAGTATTTAAAACTAGCATTTTCTTTATTCAATGCCTTAACAAACTGTTTCATCATACAGAGTTTAATATGAAGTGGAGGTAATAAAATTTTTTTAGGATCAATTAAATTTTCTCGTACGTTATTTTTGGTTCCAGGTTTAAGATTTTTACGAGGATTCCATTGTTTTTGTACGTAATGCTTGTCTCGTGCTCTGCTGTCCCACTCGCACAAAAAACAAGGATATTTTGTATATCCTGACTGTTGACCTAATGACATTGTTATAATTTTCAGATCTCCACAAAGCTGCCAACTGTGTTTTTCATATTCAATTTTATCTAATACAGTTTCCAAATTTTCATAAGTCTCTTTTAAATGAACAGAGTGAGCGACAGGAAACGACGCATACTGATTAGTGTTATGTAAAAGAACACCTTTTAAACTCCGTTTTGAAGAATCTATAAAAAGTCTCCATGCTCCAGGATCATATTGTGCTTCTAACTTCTCAATGAGACCAGAAATATTTGTGCAATAAACTAATGACTCTTCCTGACTAAAAAAAGTTACAAATTCTTCTTCACGTTTCCTATACCAAGCAAAAAGTGTGTTAGGAGCCAACAAGTTTTTTTCATGAAGTCTCGACCCCAGAAGTTGAGCAGATTCTTTAGAAAAACCTAAATCTCTAATCAAATCATTTAATTCACCTTGTGTGAATTTTTGTAGCTGATTTAAGATTGGTTCAAAATTTTCGTTTGATTTTTGACGCTGTAGATATTGTTTTGACGATGTTGAGCTAAGATCAGATATTGAGCTTGGAAGAGGCACTGGAATATCTGGACCGTGTGGAATCGGACGTGTAGCTGAGGTTAAATTTGCGTGGACTATCTTATTTTTATTTCTAGCGTTAAAACCTTTCACATTAGTACAGCAAAAATAACAATCATTAATATGATTTGTCTGTTCTCTCCATATCATAGGTCTACCCAAAGGTAGAGATTATCTTTTACGGTATGACCGATTCCTCAAATGTTTGACATAAATGGTACAAACTAACTGCGGAGTCCACGATATTAGTTGTAATTTAAAGCCAAAATAAGCGTTATAGGTATTTTCCACAAAATCAGTGATTTTCAATCTCTGCTTTGAAGTTATAAAGTTACCACAAATATAACAAAACGTATCCGGACTATTTCCGGACACTTTCTTGAGAACATTATGTTTTTAAACGTTTTTCAGCCACGAATCATGAATTTAATTCAATAAATACCGAAAGTAAAACGTAAACAATTTTTGTAAATAAACACTGATTTCAGTAAAAAGTTTGTAAACAAGGTAACTATAATGGCATATTTTTATGTAACGCGTTTCTTATGGGCGTGTCGCTATTGCAACTAATATATTTTCTCACGAGAGACCACTAAATTCGAAGAAAGAGCGCCAAAACTCAATAAATCAATTTATTTTTACTGAAAAATGTAAAATAGCAAATATATAAATATTATAAAAAACCTGATGTAAAACGATAGAATTAGGTTAAATTTCGTAATCAGCACTACAAAAATGATGAAAAAAAATTAATTATACCTAGGACAACAAAAATCATGTCGGCCGGTGCTATTCATGTGAAGGAACAAACAAGTTACTCTAATAATTGTTAAATATTTAAGGTTTTCCAACGACTCCGATCAGCCTAACTCATCGAAATGAAATGAGAGAACACGGGGCAGTAACTGTCGAAGAAGTACTTGCCAGCTTAACTTCAGAAATGGTGAGTCTATTTTGCTTATTATTCATAGCATACCATTATGTTTTAACTAAACTAATTCAATTTTTTTTTTTCACAACAATATACATTTTAAATATATGAAAAAATATTACAGAGATGCATAAAAATATCCGTGACGATTAGGGTGGTCCTTATTTAGGTGATGTTTGAATTTTTTTTCATGATAGTCCTAAATCGGTTCCAAATCTATAAAAAAAAATTAGGAAAACGGTTGACCCTGAAGGCCATCCCTGCAACTTCCCGCTAATTCCATACCTGGACGCTTAAAGTTGCACTTATGCCGTTTTTGAGCTCTTCGAGCTCAAAAATACAATTTATGTGTTGTTTTGAGCTCTCCGAGATCAAAGAAGTGGCTTTTCTATGCTTTTGAGCTCTTCGAGCTCAAAAGTCTGATGGAAGTTTCATATAACACCATTTTTCGAATTTTCAAACCGCAATAACTTTTGAATGAATAAACCGATTTCCACGCGGTTGGATGCATTCGACGCAGTTTTCTAAGCCTCATAAAGAATCTTTGAGTTTGAATCGATCGAACTAGAAATTTCGGAGTAATTTCGAAAAAACACTTTTTTTGGTTTTCTTTCCTGCACGATATCTCTCGAACGAATCAACCGATTTTGACCAGATTA
>NW_025401387.1:0-3705 GCF_020080835.1 Cotesia glomerata
TATATATATATATAATACATACATATATAAACTTTTGAACCATATGCATTTTCTGAATTCGCTTGACGAGCTGAGTCGAAATATAGCAAAATTTTTCAAAAGTTCCGTCATGAGGACCAATGCAATAGTTAGATTTCTATGAAATCTACTAAAATTTCATAATTGGCATAGCGGAATAGGACATAATTTTGAGACTACACATATTATTTGGTACTGAAATTGAAGCTTATTTTAAGAGCTTTCAGATGCATTTTACAGAATTTCAATAAGTTATCCCATTCAAAAGTTATTCGAGTAAGAAAGTGAAGAAATATGAATTTTATGATTTTCAAAATTTTGAAATCCTCGTATTTCTAAATTACTTGACCGATTAAGCTCATCTTCGAACTTGACTTTGGTATTTATCTGTAGAATAAGTATGTTGAGTTTGGTAGAGATCCGTTGTAAATTGGCGACGCTATCGTCCTGACAAGCCGCGTTATATCCCATATATATATAAATATATATATAGTATATTATATATATATATATATATATATATATATATATATATATATATACATACATATATAAACTTTGAACCATATGCATTTTCTGAATTCGCTTGACGAGCTGAGTCGAAATATAGCAAAATTTTTCAAAAGTTCCGTCATGAGGACTAATGCAATAGTTAGATTTTTATGAAATCTACTAAAAACATGGCTGAAAAATGTATAGTGAGTAAGACAGGAGACCGGCTTCGTCCTCATCCCTACTCTGGATAAGTGGTGACACCTGGCGGGGATAACTGATCGATTGATAGTTGATCAGTATTCGACCGGCGAGGGCGGGAGTTGAAATTGAATTTAAAAAAAAAATCATAATGAAAGGAACTTGAAATTATAAACTCTGAATAAGAATTTATCGTACTACGATTATAATATTTGATTTCCATCTCTGCAGCTACTTATTGCTGATCTGTGGATAGATTAAAACAATAAAAATCGGGATTAAAAATAGGGGTTGATCGTATAAGAGTGAAAAATTATAGAGATATGCAATTTTTATTTTGTCATGACAAATTAAAAATACCTCTTACTCAAAAAAAATTGAAGTTTATAAATTTACAAATAAAAAATTAGGAAAACGAAGGACCCTAAAGGCCATCCCTGCAACTTCACGCTAATTCCGTTAACACCTGGTCGCTTTTTGAGCTCTTCGAGCCTCAAAAGTACAATCTGTGTGTTGTTTTAAGCTCTCCGAGCCTCAAAAGATACCTTTTTCTATGCTTTTGAGGTTTTTGAGCTCAAAAAGTCTGGATAGAAGTTTCATGGAACACTATTTTTTGAATGTTCATACCGCAATAACTTTTGGAATGAATGAACCGATTTTTACGCGGTTGGCGGCATTCTACGTAGTTTTTTTAAGCCTTATAAAATAATTTCTAAGTTTCAATTGGTCAAACTAGAAATTTCGGAGTAACTCTGAAAACACTTTTTCGGTTTTCTTTCGTTCACGATATCTTCCTCGAACGAATCAACCGATTTTTGACCCGCTTGGTAGCAATCGACGGGGTTTTATGATGTGAAGAGCTGATTAGTTTTTGGAAACGCTCGATACAGCTGTTTGAAAGTTATTCCTAAAAATGTCGATAATAGGTTGGAAAAATCCTTATTTGCAAATATCAGTCGAGGATATCTCTCGAACTAATCAACCAACCGATTTCCACGTTTTCTGGCGGCAATCTGACGCGGTTTTTAACTTCTGAAATTATGCCCTATATCAATGCAAAAACGATCCGAGAAGAAATGACGAACGTTAAGTGTGAAAAAACACTTTTTTCGGTTTTTTTTCGGTTTTCTTTTCAAGTTCACGCTATCTCTCGAACGTGAATCAACCGGATTTTGATCGGGCTTGACGCCCGATCGGCGTGGTTTTTCAAGCTTACAAGCGGATTAGTTTTTGAAAGTTGATCGATAGAGCCGTTTAAAACGTTATTCCAAAAAAACCACTTTCAAAAAAAAATTTTTTTCTTATTTTTAATAAAAATTTTTCAAAATTTCTTAAAAGCTATCGGTCTGAATCGGCTCAAATTCTCAGGAAATCTTAAGTTCAGCGTAGCTCCTTTCGAATGGCGGCAACCAACCGCGATGAAATCGGTTCAAACCTGTTCAAAAAAAGTTGGCGATAAGCGAGTCACACATAGTCACACACACACACACACACACACACACATGTTATTACATGTTACATTTAAAGAATCAGTGACAACATTTCGCATGGGTAGCCAGAAGCTTCCTGCATGACCTCTTCAAACGTCGAGATTCTGATGAAAACTCGATTTTTGCCAAACGGTAGAAAACACAATAACTTCCCGATTTTTTGAAAAATCTGAGATTTTTAGCGGGAAGTTGGGAAAAGGGGTTAATCGTAGAGGGGATGAGAAATTGAGAGTATTATCAGATTTTTTAATCTGTCATGACAAAATAAAAAAATAATTTTTGCAAAAAAATTTAAAGTTTTTAATAACAATAAAAAAAAATAGGTTGATCGTAGAGGGGTGAAAATTGAGAGTCATATGAAATTCTATTTATTTAAAAGTCATGAAAAATCAAAAATAAAAATCTTCCCTTAAAAATTAAAATTTTTAATTCTAGCAAATAAAAAATAGGGGTTGGATCGTAGAGGGTGAAAATTGAGAGTAATATGAGAATTTTGATTCTAAGTCATCACAAAATAAAAAAAAATTTTTGCCAAAAATTTAAAGCTTATAATTAACAAATAACAAACAGTTGATCGTAGAGGGATGAAAATTTAGAGGCAATATAAAATTTTTCATTCTAAGTCATCACAAAATAAAAAAAATTTTTTCTCAAAAAATTAAAAGTTTATAATTAACAAATAAAAAATAGGGGTTGATTGTAGAGGGTGAAAGCAATATAAAATTTTTCATTATAAGTCATGACAAAAATGAAAAAAATTCTTGCAAAAATAAAATTTTTGTTACCAACAAAAAAATAAGTGTTGATTCCATGTAGAAAATAGGTGAAAATTTAGGTTTGCATGTATTTTTGTATGATGTATCATAAAAAATAAATACAAAAATTTTGTCTGAAAATAAAAATTTAGTGGGTGGACCACCCCTAACATTTAGGGGGATGAAAATGATGTTGTTCGATCCCCCCGAAGCTAAGACACTCGCTAAGGATGACGAAAATCGGTCGAGCCGTTTCGGAGGAGTTCGATCACGTACCCCAGACACAAGAATTTTATTTATTAGATATGGTCAAATGTAAACTTATAACTTATAAATCAGATATAATCATATATAGATTTATATATATGCAGTATGTAGTCTCAGATAACCTAGGTCTAAACAGATCTGATTAGATAGCATTCAGTTCGGAATCCCAAACCAAGCCATCTAATAATTCTTTTCTCGCATATTCTATAAACTCACATTAAGATCCTCTCCACATTCCTTTCTCAATCCTTTCCTACCAATATCCTGTTACGTGAATGTGGAGCGCTTTACGTAATAACTACCGTAACTCCTATTCTTTTCCACTTCACAGCATTATTTATATTTGTAAAAAATGTTATCTATAATCTAAAAATGTTATTGATAATAATCAGCCCGGTGAAGGTCGATTCAAGTTCGGATCTTAAACTATATATAAGACGTATTTTAAACTATATATATATATATATATATATATATATATA
>NW_025401388.1:0-25000 GCF_020080835.1 Cotesia glomerata
ATTATCATATATATTTTTAAAGATTCTAAACAATTTTTAAATTTTTATTTGGACGTAAAATATTATTTTAAAATCCATAATTCATTACCAAATAATTGTGATGTATATCTATATAATAATTATGCTATATGATTATCTATTTATTTCTATTTTAAGGGAAATAGAACACTATAATTATGGTACCATGCAAAATATCAGTAGCTTGTAATTGAAAGTGATGAATAATAAATTGTTGATTGATCGATTAAAAATAAAAAAAATTATTTTTTAATATATTAAACCACTAGATTTGACTGGCGTTACTTTATCAATAATATTATGGAAATTACGAATTATCGTCACAGTCATTTCATAGGGAATGTTGTAAGAGGCATTGATTTGTTCGTTAATAATGATAATGAATAATTAATTAATAGATTAATACTTAAATTGATAAACAGTCCTAATGGAGTGATGTTACGATTTATAAACCGGCTGTTTCCTGCTGCCTAAATTTGTCTCAACAAATATTATTTTTTTCTCCAGGTTATTTACATAAATACAATCACATTTTAGTTATTTACTTTTTAACGTTTAATAATTTCAACCGAGCTCATGCATTGCCCAGCTGTACGTATATAATATATATTATTTATTTTTGTATAATTAAAAAAATTATTTTTATATAATATTAATAATAATAACATGATTTGTGCATAAAGTTAAACTTTTTACCAACGAAGAAAAATACTTTGCAATCTGATAATGGCATTTTTATTTAAACAATCGCAAGTTTAATATTTAAACGCAATAATATTTTTTTTATAATTTCTTCTTTGCTACCTTAAAATAATTATTTTTCAAAAAATACATATTATGATAAATTGATACCTTTTAATGCACTAAATTCGTCGGAATGATTCAAAAAATTAAAAGGGTGGCTGTTACTTTCATGTTATAATTCACCCTCTATTATTTTATCTTTTAATAATTAATTAATTAATATAACTTGTAAATGATTAATTAATATTTTAATTAAAAAATAAATAATATATAATCTATTTGAAAATCTTATTGTACTCAGACAAAAGGCATTCGATAACTAAATTTTGTTGCATAAGATCTAAAGCCATATTTGCGCTTTCTTCAGCTGGCCACATCAACGTTGGACCAAATACTATCGCCAAATTTGGTATATGCATACGATTGAACTCTTGGTAAGAAGTTACCTTTAAAAGATGCTTCAGTAAAAACTGCAGCGTGTCATAATTTGCCGGCGGTAATGCTTTAACAATGTCGCGGAAGCATTGTATCTTTGCGGAGGTTTTCTTCAGCATACTGGCATTAAGTGCTTCCTTGAAAAAACTCGATGGTATCAACGGCTCCTTAAGCTCGCGGAAGAATAATTTTAATGCACCAGTCAACACATGAACGTCTTCCTCTTGAGATAAAACGCTGAGATTGTACTGGTCAACTTGCAGCCGTATTTTTTGGATTTGACTCAAATTCCCACTGGCTCGATACAAACCGTCAGTCTTCATGTTTTCTTCATTACTTTCTAGCACTTCGATACATGTTTTAACGAACAGGGGCACTCGTGGATGCTCCGTTGGACATACGTCTTTTAAATAAGAGCCAAACGCCGGTTCATCTAATTTTACATTAACAAAATTAATAAAACTCAATAATTTACATTACTAATTAATTATAGATTCTTACTTTTGTAAATTCCATTTTTAACTAAAGATTCAACGGGAGGACGTCGTTGGAAAAATCGACGTAATTTAGCCTTTATTTTAGTCTGTCTTTCAGCAACAGTTCCGCTCAGATCTTCAAGCGAGTCATCAAGTCTTTTTACCGCTAATTAATAATTAAAAAACATACTAATTAGTCATTTATTTATAAATAACTAAGTTAAAAGACTTAGTTATCGACATTGGCTTACACTAAGAAAAAAAAATACTTTTGTTAAGAAAATATATATTCTTAGCTCAATAACTTGTTAAATTGATTGAAATTAGCTTTATTTAAAATACTTAATTTAAATAAAGCTATTCTCTTGTTTATCTATTATTCAAAGATAAAAATTGATGCTCTTTTCTTCAGAAATTAATAATTAATATTAATAGAATATTTTATCGTCATCGAATTTCATGAAAATTAATTTAGCAGATATTTAATCATTTTTAAAACTTTTGTTAACAAATAAACTATGCCAAAAAAAAATAAGAAAAAAAAATTGACATGTAGATGTCAGCTAACTTTAATGTAATTTGAATTTCTTGAACCAAGAAATTGTTAATTGAGTAAAAGTATTTTTTTTTCTCAGTGTAGTTGTTTGATACTTGTAATTTTATTCCAATTAAAAAAATAAAATGTTCTCAAAAAATTATTTAAAAATTTATAATCCATAAATTGTATTTATTAATTTATTGGAATGGATTTTTTTTTTTAATTTAAAATAAAATTGCAAGCTTCAATAACTGGGTCTTTTACTTAATTAGAAAAATTATTAAGCTCTTAAAAATTTATACCGTCACCAAAGCCCGCTAAAACAAAAAAAAAAGAAACTAATAATTACCAAAATTAATTACATGCATTAAACTACAATGCCTACGAGTGATCGTGTCTACATTAGACTTAAATAAATATTTACTTTTCATAGATCGAGATCTTGCGACCTTGGATGACTTCTTTGACTCTTCAGATTGATCAGTCGATAATTTACTATTACTGATCTTACGTACTTCCGGTGGTCCAGCAAAAGGCTTTGCTTGAGATTTGAAGCTGAATGGCTGAAAAAAAATTAATAAGTAAATTAAAATCTAATTTATAGTATAATATTATCATTTATACTTTGTACAGTGGTTTAAAGTATTACCAGTTTTCGTATGGCTCCATGTATCTCTTGAAACCATTCAGCAGCGAGTGCTGTGTTATCACTTTGAATAAGTACTTGAAGACCAAGTACGGTACTAATCATGTAAACATTTTTTCTGCTACTAGCTCGCTCGCCGGGCTCAATAATCGCCCCATTCAGATCAACCGATATGTCGGGCTTGGCTATAGGCGACTGACCGCTCTTCATCATCGTATTAAATGTTTTCGAGTCTTTGAAAAAAAGCAAAAATAATTCCGTAAGCACGGCGTAGGAAGTACTCCAGTTCTTGCGTAGTTTTTTTCCGTTTTCCGTGATCTTGGTGCGACTTATAGAGCCCTCTTTGAGAATTATCATATTCCCGTCGAATGACAGCTGAGGCCAGTCGCTCAGTCCCGGCTTTTTTGACCCAGATACTGACACCGCGTCATTATTACTCGAGTTTTGATTGGTGTAAGGTGCACCAGCTTGAGGATTTTCTGGTTGAGAAAATTCATTTGTTGCGTTACTATCCTCTTCCATCGGCTTTTCTTCTTTATGAGCAGGTGCGTTGCTTTGAGATTTGCTAGCCGTGACTGTTGGTAGTACCCATGAAGATTCATTGCTGTTCTCCTCGAAAAAGTATATCTTGCCTTCATCGTCGTTTGAAGAAAACCACTGGAACAAATAATATTATTTTTTATAAATATTATAATTTTTTATTATAAAAAAATAGCAAATAATCATAACTAAAATTGCCTAATATTAATTAAAAATACTTATTATTTTATTATACTTCTTAAAGTTAAATAAACTAAAAATTAATTATTCAAATAATTATAAAAAATTTTTATTCATTTATAATTTTAGTTTTATATGAAAAAAAAAAAATAATAAATCAGGATAGTTGCAATAGATAGCCTAATTCAATTAATTTATCAAATTTACTATAATGATAAATGATAATTGGACCTTGAACAAAATGATATATAAAATATTAAAATATTTTAATAATCTATATTATTAAAAGAATAAGAAAAAGATACATAATTAGGAAATAACCTTGTATCTTGTGAACTATTTACATTTTTAAAGATATAAGCTCATCCCGATGTCACACTCATCGAGACCTTTCATTTGAGTACCCACATCAATTTTTCATATATTTTATATATTTATATATATTACATATATGTATATATGAAAAATATATCAAAAATTGATGTGGGTATTCAAATGAAAGCTCTTGATGAGTGTAACATCGGGATGAGCTTATATATTTAAAAACATCAATAGTTAAGAAATGACATTGAATCTTGTCAGCTAATGATATTTTTAAAGATATAAGGTCACTCTCACATTACACTCATCGAGACCTTTCATTTAAGTACCCACATCAATTTTTCATATATTTTATATATTTATATATATTACATATATGTATATATGAAAAATATATCAAAAATGCGTGTGGGTACTCAAATGAAAGCTCTTGATGAGTGTAACATCGGGATGAGCTTATATCTTTAAAAACGTCAATAGTTAAAAAAGCACAGTGCAATTTAACAAAAGTCATTATTTAATAGAGTAAAATTTTATTTATTTATAGTTCACATGTCCGGGCAGTCACATAGTGACTGCAAGGTAACTAGTGATTATAAATCTCCCAAGCGTGAAAATAATTTCTTCAATAAAAATTTCTTCCAGATGAAATTATGAATATGTTAATACCTGTCGCATATCGTCTTCATCATCCATATTAAAAAGCAATAAATTTCTTTTCCACATTAAAATATCACTCGAAGTAGATCCTTTTCTCTGTCTAAATTTATCAACGCCACTATAATTATCATCAGTATCATCATCATAGTCACAAAAATTATTAATACCCGCAGCTTCATCAAAGGCCGTTTCATTAAATTCCACCGGCGAATAAAATTCCGAGGTTCGAGTATCATCCAGCGACTGTGACGAGCATTCACTGGTTAAACACGTATTCCAATTTTCATAAATAACTGTCTGGGAATATTTATCATCAAATGACGTACACTCCTCCACTTCTTCATCAACCTCCTGCAAATACGAGCTTCCAGACCCGATTGAGTCTTCCATTTTAGATAGCCGCGTATTATCCGTGTCTAAATTATCACAAGATTTATACAACTGTTCATTAGACACAAACTTACAATCATAATCATAAATAACATTATTATTATTACTTATACTTTTACTATTTCTGTCATGTGAATCAAAATCATTAAAAGTTTGTATCCAACGCACATTACCAGCGGCAGCTGCATCCGCATCACTCGGAAACGTCACGTTCACTTTTAAATTGACATTACTTAATGACAAGTTATTTTCGCAATTCATAACGATCGGTTCGCTGGTAGTACTACTACCGCTGGTATGTAAATCAGTATTCTCTTCCACCAAATGATAACTAGCTTCATAAGAACCGATGTCGCACGATCCAGGAAGTGTTGACATACTCCCCAATGAATCGTTTCGTAATCTATCAACATTAGCAATCACCGAGGTTGTTTCATCCAGGAATTTTTGACACACCATCAAAGCATCCGTGTCATCATGCTCCATAACCAACTTAGGCTCCGGTAAATCTTCAAAAGAGCTGGTCTGGCAGGACGTAAAGTACCCGCTTTCATCGCGAATCAAATCAACGCAGCACACAACTCTCCTGGGGTACATTGTGAGCTCAGAAAAAGACCAACTGTGACTGCTCGTGTCCGGGAACTGTCCATCGGGCATAAACTCACTCATATTGCTCGAATTATCAACATTTTCGCTATCAGAGTCAGCGACGTCATCTAAGCAGCCCGAGAATCCCACTTCCTCGCTTGTAATATTAATATTATTTTCCTTATTATGCTCCTCGCCTACTCTTGTGCATGGACTAGTTCCCACAAGCTCATTTTCCGGATTTCCTTTTGGGTTTAATTCACACTCTATATTATTAATCTCTTCATCGTAATTGCTTGATTCATCATCAACGTCTCTGGTGTTATCACTGTCAAGACTGGAATTTAAATAAAAATTATTATAATTAATATTTGAGTTAGTAGTGACATTGATTGTCGTCTGAGACATGGTTCCAGTTTCACAAAAATCACAGTTGCTCCTTATCTGCTTCAACCAGTCGACAACAGGGTACCCCTGTCTTGTAGGAACGTGCTGACAACTCTGAATTATTTTGCTCCTCAGATCGTCAGACAGCCATTCGTAGGCGGGAATCTCAGCCTTGGAGAAACTCGATAAACCGTAATTAGTACTAGTTGTCGGATTATGCCCAATAACACGTGCAACACATGCGAGAATGCTCTTCTCTTCCATTAAACTCTGCTCGTCATTCATCGTAGCTAAATTAAATTGATTCCAATTATATAAAACTACTAAATTTACTACGGTTAAATTTGTTCTGGTAGTTTTTTATAGTTTCACGCTTTACTTATCTGAGCTGAAACCACCGCAGGCTTTTTCTAGCCGGGCTTACGTCAGTTCAAAAGCTAACCACATCCTCGCGTTACCAAACGCGGTTTTGCAAACACTTGAGAGTTTAATTTTTAAACTAAATAGTGAATAAAAAATATTTAACAGTATCTTTAGTGCTCTAATAATAAACAGACTTCTTTAACAACTTGTAATTGATAACACAAATGAACAATTAATTAAATAAATTGAATGACTGAGCATTTTTTCGTTCAATGGTTTTGATATTAAAAAATAACAAAAGCCCACTTAACTTGGTATTATTGCAAAGCAATAATTTTTATAATATAAATATAAAAATTAATAATAAGGTATAGAATAAGACACTAGTAATTTGAGTGGTAAATCGCATCAGTGGTTCCAAACTACTCGGAAGTATTCGCGTCGCTTACTGACTACATCAGTTGAGACTGAAAGCTCAATGCCTTCACTCAAAACTACTATACACACATGTGATTCACACAAGAGCTCCATGTCTTTAGCCTTTAGCTTATATTAGTCGATCCTTCTCTCTCTATCTGGCTCAATGTTGCTGCTCAAGCGGGTTAGTAGCCTTTGCTCTTGCTTCATAAATACATATACATGTACTATGCTATATTACTACTATATTGAACATTTAAGATACATAATAGTGTATTTGAGCTTAGCGTAGACGCACACTGATTAAACATGACCGTTGATACCTAAGTGAATATGAATGCCAGCGTCAGATGATACTTTACGTCTTAGATTGAGGGTGTGCAGTTGATACGAGACGCTGCATAGCAGTATACACATATTTGTTGTTGTAGTCGTAAGAGGCGTTAAAGAAAGCACAGAGGGTCCTCTTGTACTTGTGCGATCAGAATTTCTGGGGGAAGATATCGAAAAATTCCTCTTACAACTGAACTTTCTTGCAACAACGACAACTCTGAAATTTCATCTATCTTAAATAAGTTTTAAAAAATGTTTGCTCATTGATAATTTAAATAAATAATTGAATAATAATGTGTTATTCTGAATCTTGGGTCATAGTTGATCTTTGGATCTAATTTACAATTAAAGTCACATCACAGTTTGACTTTATTGAAAAATTCAAGACAATAAATGGATACTTGTAGAATAATTTATAAGGAGCAGTTAAGCGAAGATTCATATCCAGTGGACCAATGGGTTTAGTCACGGGTTACCGGTTCAACTCGTAGGGTCAAGCTCAATTCCACGAGTCGAGATACTGGTGAGTATTCCTTCTCTCAATTCTGACGCATGTACCCGGGTGCATATGACTATCTATTTTATCCAATTATCCGAGGTGATGTCATCGCTCGGAGCCACTAATTACCTCCATGGAATTAGTAAATAAATTGGTCGTTGGGCGGTGAACTGACGACAATTATGTTTAACTGGGTATCTAACACCACATGTGTACTCTGCATTATCGTTGATTTTTCTGCTTGTCACTATTCCCTAATGGATTTTATTTTTAGACTCCCACAATAAACATTCTCAAGTTTCGCATCTGTTTTACAATTGTCATAAGTCATAATTAATAGATATTAAATTTATCTAATAACTTATTTTTATTAATAAATTAACTAACAAAATAAATTTAAACTAGTAACCCTGCAGTTACTATGTGACTGCCGTGACTTGTGAACTATGAATAAATAAAAATTTCCTTTATTAAATAATGATTTTTGTTATATTGCACTGTACTTTCTTAACTGTTGACGTTTTTAAAGATATAACCTCATCCCGATGTTACACTCATCAAGAGCTTTCATTAGAGTACCCACATGCATTTTGATATATTTTTCATACATACATATATATAATATACATATAAATATATAAAATATATGAAAAATTGATGTGGGTACTCAAATGAAAGGTCTCGATGAGTGTAATGTCGGGATGAGCTTATATCTTTAAAAATGTCAATAGTTCACAAGATATTTATTAAAATTCCCTGTACTTTCTTAACTATTGACGTTTTTAAAGATATAAGCTCATCCCGATGTTACACTCATCAAGAGCTTTCATTTGAGTACCCACATGCATTTTTGATATATTTTTCATATATACATATTTATATGATATATATAAAATATATAAATATATGAAAAATTGATGTGGGTACTTAAATGAAAGGTCTTGATGAGAGTAACATCGGGGTGAGCTTATATCTTTAAAAATGTCAATATTTCACAAAATAAAAGGTCATTTCTTAATTACGTATCTAGAAATAGAGCATTTTCAAATGCAGCCTAAATACTTATCATCATAAATTGACTATTGGTGAGAATAATATGAAACCTTGAAAAAGCAAAACTCCAGATCAAGACTTTTCCAACAATACCAAATTTAACCATAAAAACCCATTTTATCATAAAAATACACTGGCCACAAAATTTTGCTTATTTTCTTAATAATATAGATTAAAATAAATAAATTTTATCATTAAATAATAATATCAAAAAAAATAAACTCACCTTATCACCCTGTTCATTGATGAAGCAAATTTGATCAGTATGAGGATCATACTTTTGTGTCCAACCAGGCGGCAAATCAATTGCACACTCGTAGCACTCTGGGGCCACCTTGGTACTCACAGGACTCGGTTGCGAAGAAGCGTCCAACCCACCGGTAAATTCAGACTCCGACTGACTCTGAAGAGCTTCAGAACTAGCATTGGAGCTAAGAATTTGTTCATCTGACGGACTTTCTCTAACTTTAGCTCCATCTTTCCTCAAGTTTGCCCCAGAGCTCGATTTTTCCAGTCCCCGGTTCTTAAAATTACTGCTATAATTATAACTATCATGACGTTCGTTGGAATCGTTGTTTACGAGTTCTTTTGATTGAAGGCAGTTATCCGAGCCACTATCAGAAGTGCAAAGCAAGCTCTTGAAGCCCACGGCAGTGCTGGACTCGATATCAACCTCCGGTGTCTGGCCTCTGTACCCTGAAACTTGCTTCGAGTTCACCCAAACCTCCGGGTAGTCTTTCTTGGTAGTAATTTTCCTGGGCAGCGGCGCAACAGTCCCCATTTCTTCCCGCTTGTCTTCCAGCCTCGTTGAAAACTCATCCTCGGATTTTATCGCCGGGATCTTGGTCCTCGGGAGAGGCACCGGTTTTATCTTGGGTGAATTCTGGGGATAAGTAACATTTTCTTCCATGATATCTTCTTCATCTTCAAAAGAATTCAAGTCACTCAAACTCCTGCTTCTTCTCTTGGATCTCGCCAGAATAGCGGCAAAGTCGTTGCTAATTCTGAACCGGCGATAGTTTTCAGGTATTGTAGCACAATGGAGCGTCGAGCTCTTCTTTAAATTGCACTTTCTAGCAGCACTAATTATCCCGTCATCGTCCTCATCATCGTCGTCATTATCATCATCATCCTCATCATCATCATCATCATCAGTAAATTCATGGCGATGAAAATACCTGCCTTCACGCTTTGTTTTGAAGCTATTACTGTAAATAATATTACGCCTGCCACTCCCAGAATCTTCAGATCTATACGTTTCGTCGTGGATACCACTGTCGTCATACGCGTCACCGTCACTCATACTTTCGTTTAACGACGACGTATTTTTATATATTTTATTATTACTATTATGATTATGATTATGACTATGACTATCACTATGACTATGATTATGATTGTGATTGCTGGTGTGATGATTAACAACAGTTGCTTTTTTAGCCGGCAAAAATTGAATTTCACTGGCAAGTTTTTCCAACGACGGTGTTAATTTTAATTCTCCTTGCGTTTCACCAACATCAGATTTAACTTTTGCTTTAGGACGCATTTTAACTTTACCCGTGTGACGCATTTTAAAGTTAGAGTAACCCGATGACTCGTGATCATTGTCCGGACTTGAGTGACTCGTATCATTATTCGCTGTCGTTGTTGTTGTAATTGTCGCGCTCTTAAGATAATGCGATTGCTTATCAAGTGATAATGATCGATTATCAAATTTATCATCCGGTGAGCAGTCGTTCAATATGTTAGCCTCGTTGTACTCGTCTATTTTCGGTGACTTCGGTGACTTTAGTGGTTTAGATTGCGGTAATACTTCACCAGTGCGAAAAGTAAACGTTGACTTTTCGACTTTCGGATAACGGAACGCTAAAGAAGTATCCGACAAATCAGAAGCTTCGGATATATTTGAGTGCTCAGTAATATCCTCAAGTTCATCGTCGTCTCTCCCAATCACAACTGTTGTATTTATTGAATTTAAATCATGTGTTCTACTCCCACTTGTAGAGTTTATCGATATCTTGCAAACATTGCTGGGCGAGCCATCATTGGATTTAAATTCACCCCGTGTCTCTCCTTGCGGAGTACTTCCCTCAGATCTTTGTAAATTCATCTCATGTAGCTCCCGAGTGAGTTCATCCAACGGATCAAAGTTTCCTTTTATTTCCGTGCTCTTCAGCTGAAAGTTTGGTGGCTTTTTATTATTTACTCTCTCACGACACATCTGCGTCAACTCAGACATCAATTCTTCGACGGCCCAAGTGCGACGCTTGTCATTAAGAATTTTGCAATCACTGCTTGCATTATTAGAATCTCCTTCATCAGCAATCTGTCCAGCGACAGTTAATTGTCTTCCGTAATTTGGTTTCGGGCTTAAACTCCTCTCAGTGCGAAGAGAAGATTGTTTTGAATCTAAATCTAAACTCCTGCTGTTTCTATTGGATACACTGGGACTTTGACGACCGCTTTGAGTACCTGAGTCTTCTCTCAGCGAGACACTGAGCTTGGACTCTGGCTTGTCTAGTCTCTTGGGATTCTCATCGACTCGCGATAAAAATCTTTCATCATTATCGCTTTCCAATTGAGAGTCGTCTGAATGGGAGGATTTAGTTCTTATTCTCGACTGTCGATTCAATTCATGATTACGGTTTTCTTGAACGAGTTTATCGTAATCGGCATTGTCAGATATCTTGCGCCGACGATCTAAGCTGCTCTTCAATTCCTGTCTGAAAGGGTCAGGCAGCGGTATTTCTATTCTTGCTGCAGGCGCGTCAAACGACTTTGGGCTCGTGGAAAAACTCTTGGTAAGCTTGTAAGACGAAGAAGGAGAAGATAGCAAGTCTAAATCAATATCTTTGATGCCCATTGTGTTGGGCAATTTTTTTGGCGTTTCATTGGGTCGTTTTTTGAATTTAGTTATTTCAACAGGCTGCTCTGATTTCTGTCTCTCGTACGTGGATCTTCTTTCGCGATCTCGCTCCAAAGATTTTGCTTTTATAGCGGCTAAGCCGACTTTTAATTCCGCGCGTGACTGGTAATCCATAGCATTGTGTTTATGAGATTCATCTGTAATGTAGAGAGACTTGGACAGAGATGACGAGGAAGCGGTAGTTGAAGAAGCTGGAGACTCCTGCTTGCTGTCCATAGCTCCAGCCAGCCACTTTTTGACGTTCTTCATCGCACTGGATGTCTCCTTGGGCATGTTCTTGTACTTTGGGCCATCTAATGACTCAAATGCTACATCTTTATCCTCGTCAGATGTCTTTTTCTGGTTACCGCCACTCTTTGACATCTCTCTGACGTACGTAGCAGGTACGTAAAAAGATGTCTGCTCCCAGGTCCTGACGACTTGCCACCAATCAGCATTTGTTTTTTGTAACAAATACAATCTTTCATTCTTTTTTATGGCTATCTCTCGACCTTCTGTTGTTTTATATTGAAAGTCATACAGCACTTTCACGTATGAGTGCTCTCGAAGGTCTGGACCACTCATGACAATATTATATTTACATTTTTATCCTCCTACAGCTACTGAAATTAAACAAAATACAAACTATTAATTATTTTTATCAATAAAAATCATTACTTATCATAAATTATTAAATAAAAAAATTTAATTATGACATTAAAGTTAGCAATTAATTGAGAATTTTTCAATTTTATTTAACAAAAAAAGTTATTTTTTTAAAATTGGATTTTTTATTTTTTGAAATTTCTACATGTCAATTTTTTTTTTGCCATAATTTATTTGCTATAAAATTTTAAAAATTGTTAAATATATGCTAAGTTAATTTTCATAATTTAATGACATTAAAGTTAGCAGTCATTTGAGAATTTTTCAAATTTATTTAACAAAAAAATTTGTTTAAAAAAGTTATTTTTTTAAAATTGAATTTTTTATTTTTTGAAATTTTTGCATGTCAATTTTTTTTTTACCATAATTTAATTGCTATAAAATTTTAAAAATTGTTAAATTAATTTTCATAATTTAATTTAGTAATAATTAATTTGTAAAGTAAAATTAAAACTAACGTTTAAAGAATCTTGAATATTTATAAAATTATATTTATATTAAATTAAATAAAAAATAGTAAATGATTTTAAGTATTTAAATTTTTTATTACTCAAGAGTCTTGAATGACAATTATAAGCAAAAATAGTATATAATTGACACACTTTCAATACTTCTGTTGTTTGACATTTAAACAACGTATCACAGACCATATATTTATTAGATTAAAATATAACACTAATAATAATAATATAAATAATTATGATTGTTGATATACATATATAAATCACAATTATTCATCATTGTTAAACTTTCTAATGCACAAATAGGTAGTCACAGATTTTTATTTTAACAATCAGACAAACAATACAATACTGCTGACTACTTTTCCAACAAGTTGATATCGTTGTTAAATATTTAACAATTTAAACAGACAAATATCCGAAAATAAGACACTTGATAAATACATAGAGATAAAAAAATAAATTATTAAAATGATTATTTACAAACATTAATGAGTAGTTGAGGAAGTCGATAGGTTATGGAAAGCAGGAAGTTTTCACCACTAGATGACGTAATAATTATTATTCACTTAAAAAAATAATATATATTTAATTTATAATGTATATATCTGTTTTCTTTGTTTTATTTTTTTGTTAGTAATTTTAAATGAGTAATATATTAGAAGATAGTATTGGAGTTTTATTTATTTTGACAGCTCTGATTATCAATGGCTGGTTTAGTTAATGGTAAATAAATTGGTAATTACTTTTGTCCTTGATGAATTCACACACTACTCATCCTAGTGATTTTTTTACTAACGTCCATACGCTAATGAGAATGACAGTATTTTTTTTTATTGCACATAGACTGGGCATGTGTATAGATATATGTTATTACTGTAAATGATACAGGTGCAATTGCTTTATAAAACGTCACTGAATTCAACTGCGCATGACCCAGGTAATTGCTACAAAACAATAACGTTACTATACTCTACTTTGTACAATGTATGTTATTATTTATAAGGGTGAAAAAAATTATTTGTTTTCAATTTTACTTACTTTATTAATTAAAATTAAGAACCCGCTTTTTCGTGAAATCTATTTTTTATTTCAGAAATTATTTTTAAAAGAGCATTTTGGTTGGAGGATAATTATAATTATAATTGCATTTTACATGCACATTGATTATATTTATTTACATTGATGCATGTTACTTAAACGTGACATAATTAATGAAAGTAATAGATTTAGATTTAATTAAATAGTTTTTATTTATCTAAGAGTTGGAGAAAACATTTTTCTATTTATTTCTCGTACTTGTGTTTGATGTCCTTCCACAGTTTCTGAAAATTCAAAAGAAAATTATTATTAGATTTATAAAATAAATAATTGTTTAAAATTAATTAGTTACGCAAAAAAAAAAAATCAATCGTGAATTATAACTCGCCAGCTGATCAATAATTTTTATTAAATTTAGTGCTTAATAAAGCAATTCTTAAAACCACTTTGTCATTTTATGAAAATTAAGTAAGCCATGAAACTTAAATTAGCCGACAGCGAAAAATTTTTTTTTTTTTTTTTTATTCATTGAATTAGCAATAAAAAAATATTTTTAAAAAATTGCACGTGAAGTTTTTCAAATTTTTTACATGTGCAATTTTTTTGTAATAATTTTATTAATAAAAAAAATTCTAAAGATTGTCAGCTGCCTGCTAATTTTATTTTCATAGTTAGTCGACATCTGAAAATTTTTAGAATTTTTTTTATTGAAAAAATTATTAAAAAAAAAATTTTTTTTTAATTTTCATTTATAAAAAATTTGAAAAGTTGTAAGTGCAATTTTCTAAAAATATTTTTTTGTTCTAATTTAATTAATGAAAAAAAATTAAAAATGTCGACTAATTTTAGAATTATTGACAATTTAAGATAATAAAATTAGCCGACATTTTTTATTTTACTTTGCTTAATTTATTAAATTATAACTAAAAAATATTTTTAAAAAATGGCACTTATAGTTTTTGAAGTTTTTAACAAATGAAAAATTTTTTTTTTATATTTTTGTAATAATTTTTTAATAAAAAAAAATCATAAAAATTTTTAAGTGTCGGCTAACTTTATTTTCATTTTAAGTATGTAGTTTAATTTTAAAAATTAAGTTAGCCGACATTTAAAAATTAAAAAAAATTTTTTTTATTGAAAAAATGACTACAAAAAAAAAAAGAAAAAAAAATTCATTTGTAAAAAAATTCAAAAACTGTAAGTGCAATTTTTTAAAAATATTATTTTGTTCTAATTGAATTATTAAAAAAAATCAAAAAATTAAAAACGTCGGCTAACTTTAGTATCATAATTTAATTAAAAAATAATTTCTGTCATATTTTTAAATTTTAATTAAAAACTCCAATTAAGGTGACAATTAATTTTTTTTTTAACTTTGTTATTTTTGGGTTAGCAGCTGATTTTTAATTAAGACATTAAAAACATGATTGATGGTTTGGTTAATGTTTTAGTTAAATTAATTAACTATATAACTTACTCCTTTATTTGCTCTCTCAAAAATAGCATCAGAAGCAACAGTCAACGTTCGTTCAAAGAAAAATGTTCCGACCATAATAGAGGCCATGAATGTTGACGTACGTTTGAAGAAGATATTGTAAAGTGTCGTTTGCAAAGCCATTTTGGAGTCTGAAAAAAAATTTTCAAGTAATTTTAACGAATTTCAATTTGATAAATTAAATACTTGATTAATTTATTAAAAGTAAAATATAAATTAATCTTACCCCTTACGTAAACTCGTGCTATGTCAATACTCAGTACAAATCAATCATAGACGGTGCAGGGTGTAGATGACCTGGACCTGGATCTTAATAAATGAATTCACCCAATTTATCATCAGCTGTTAATAATTTAGTTTCTAAAAATAACAGCGACCGCGCTGGCTGTCAAAAATCGATAAGTTCATCAGTGGCGCCAACTCTGCTCAGTGAAATGTCTAAAGAAGAAACAATTTGATTGGTTAATTTTTCGGAGGCAAGGAGAATAATTGGCGGTAATGTTGGTAATTGACAAGGAGATTTTGGTACATTAACGTTGGAAGTTTCTGCATTGCAGAGATCCATACTACGTGTTAAATAGTCGCGTAAAAATCATTGTCAGGGAGAGATAGTACACAAATATAGCAAAAATGATGGTAAGTGCTTGAAGAAAAACTCATTATTTATTAATAAGAGCGCGAGTTTTTTATATGATAACATTTAATTGACAATGACGTTGTCATAGATTGTTACACGAAACTAATTATTTTACTGACTTGCAAAAGATGTTTGTAATTTATGACGCCATTAAGCTATTATTTAAATCATTGTTACAGACTAGATTACATATATTTTAATATTGATTATTTAATAGATATAGTTAATTAAATTTATGTACGTTGTTATGTTATCAATAATCTACATATTGTTGACGTTTATTACAGAAGATGCGAGCGATAAGATGTCCTACGGACGAGCTCAGTTTAAGGAATTGTGCTGCGATTAGTCCTGTTGACTTTCCAAAAGATGTCAAGTAAGTGTTGTTATTTTTATGAAAATTTATTTAGCAGATATTTTATAATTTTAAGAATTTTTTTTTAACAATTAAATTGACATTTAGAAAATTAAATAAATAAAAAATTTAATTTTTTAGAAATAATTTTTCGGAGCTAATTTATTTATTAAATAAAATTGAAAAATTATCAAGTAACTGCTAACTTTAATGTCATGTTATTTTTTTTAAGTTCAAGTGATAATTAATTACTTAAGTGATTAGTTTTTTAATTATATATAATTTTTGTGTTGATAGATATATCGAGGTAACGACATTGCCTAATCAAAACTATGTATTTACCGTCGAGACACACAACGACGTGCCTCGTGGATGTGTGGGATTTAGTTTACCGCAAAGAAAGTGGGCGGCACTTTCTGTAGACCAGGAAATAGACGTACGTCCATATCAGTTCGACGCATCATCAAGTTCTAACTTCTTAGGTACTATTGTATTGGAAGCTGATTTTCTGCAGAAGACAAAGTAATTTTTTATCCATGATGTATATGTCCTTGTCTTATTAATACTTTAATTCTTAGTGGGAAATAAGGACTCAGTTTCTTGTGGACTATTTTTTATTTCATCGCCAACGTTTCGTCAGTAATTCCTGACTTCTTCAGGACTCAAAATTTAAAATTACTCCACAATTGTCATCAATATAAATCTTAAAATGCCCCGACTGGCAGAACAATACATCCAGAATACAATTTTAAAATGATGAATAAGAAATTGCTTTGAAATTACTTTTATTTATCATTTTAAAATTGTATTCTGTATGTATTGTTCTGCCAGTTGGGGCATTTTAAGATTTATATTGATGACAATTGTGGAGTAATTTTAAATTTTGAGCCCTGAAGAAGTCAGGAATTACTGACGAAACGTTGGCGATGAAATAAAAAATAGTCCACAAGAAATTGAGTCCTTATTTCCCACTAAGAATTAAAGTAATTTTTTATCATATTTCTATATAAATAATTCCGAAGAATTGGTTGAGATCGAATAAAAAAAAAAGGATGAAAAAAAAACGGATGATTGATTTTTATTTTATTTTTAGAACAACAACGGAGCCGTATGACACCGATTTAATGGTCAAGGATTTTCTTTTCAAATTTTCCGGACATGCATTCACAGTGGGACAGCAATTGGCGTTTCAGTTTGGCGATAAAAAAATGCTTGGGCTGGTGGTTAAAGATCTTGAGGCACTTGACGTGACTGCTATTGAGCAAGGACAAAAATCAAAGCCCAAAAAAACTAGAATGGGTCGTTGTCTTGGTGACACGGTGGTTCAGTTTGAGAAAGCAGATAATTCGAGTTTAAATTTGATTGGAAAAGCTAAAGGCAAAGTAGTAAGACAGTCAATCATCAATCCAGACTGGGACTTTGCAAAAATGGGAATCGGCGGTCTTGATAAGGAGTTCAGCGCTATTTTCCGACGAGCTTTTGCCTCGAGAGTGTTCCCTACTGACATTATGACCCAGCTGGGTTGCAGACACGTAAAGGGAATTCTGCTTTATGGGCCACCTGGTACGGGAAAAACACTCATGGCTCGTCAGATCGGTACTATGTTGAACGCCAGAGAGCCCAAGATCGTCAATGGTCCGCAGATTCTTGACAAATATGTAGGAGAGAGTGAAGCCAACATCAGAAGGCTGTTTGCTGAAGCAGAGGAAGAGGAGAAGAAGCTTGGGCCAAATAGTGGGCTTCATATTATTATTTTTGATGAAATTGATGCAATCTGTAAATCTCGTGGTAGTGTAGCAGGTAACACTGGGGTTCATGATACTGTTGTAAATCAGCTGCTGTCAAAGATTGACGGTGTGGAACAACTCAACAATATTCTCGTTATTGGTATGACCAACCGAAGAGACATGATTGATGAAGCTTTGCTACGTCCAGGTCGGCTTGAGTTGCAAATGGAGATCAGTTTACCAGATGAAACTGGGAGATTTCAGATTTTAAATATTCATACATCACGAATGCGTGAGCACAATAAAATTGCTCCGGATGTTGACCTGAAAGAGCTGGCAATGCGCACCAAAAACTTCAGTGGTGCTGAGTTAGAGGGTTTGGTAAGAGCAGCACAGAGTACAGCTATGAATAAACTGATAAAAGTCTCCAGTAAAGTAGAGCTGGACCCTTCGGCAATGGAGAAGCTGATGGTTTCAAGAGCAGACTTCCTACATGCGCTTGAGAACGACGTCAAACCGGCATTCGGTACAGCCGCTGAAGTACTGGATCACTTGCTAGCTCGTGGAATCATTAACTGGGGTCGTCCTGTCGCTGAAATAATTGCTGACGGTAATTTGGATATTCAGAAGACCCGGGCTTCTGAAGGGTTTGGTTTGGTTTCGGTTCTACTGGAAGGACCACCTAATAGCGGAAAGACTGCACTGGCTGCTCAAATTGCCAAAAATTCCGACTTTCCATTCGTCAAAGTTTGCACTCCAGATGACATGGTTGGACACACTGAGACTGCCAAGTGTCTCACGATACGTAAATTCTTTGACGATGCTTACCGTTCTCAACTCAGCTGTATATTGGTCGACAATATTGAACGTCTGTTAGATTACGGGTCAATTGGACCTAGGTACTCTAATCTGACCCTTCAAGCGTTGTTGGTTTTGTTGAAAAAACAACCACCTCGTGGGAAAAAATTACTTGTACTTTGTACTACCAGTGACAGGTATTTTATTATTTATTTATTTATTTATTTCACCCTTGGTAAACATTTTATATAGGTGCAAAAAGCACCTGTGCATAGACACCAGAAAAATATAATACATTTATAGAATTAATATCAATAATTAGTTAACTAAGTAAGTAGTGTACAATATATAAAGAAGTATAACATAAAATAATTTTACAAATATTTTAAAGTATCATAGATCTAATTCATCTCACAATATGCTTTCTTAAATTCATATTATAATTAAAAGCTTTTAGATTATTGGGAAGTAGATTGAAGTACTTTATTGCAATATAAAGTGAATTTTTAGTACTTAGTGTTCTATTAATTTTTGGTAGAGTTAACTGTCTGGACCGTGTATTAACCATTCTCTCAGAATACAATATTTTACATTCAGAAAAATAATAAGTTAAAGATTGGACAATGAATGATTATTTAATTTTCAGTGGTACTAACAAATCATCTATAACGTTCATTTTGCTTAACAATTTATTTTGAAAATTTACTATAGGTTGTAATGTGTTGTCATAAGCACCACCCCAGGCTATAATTCCATAGTTTATAACACTTTCAAATAGACCACACTGAGAAAAAAAAATACTTTTATTAAGAAAATTTTCTTGATACAAGAATTAATGTTCTTGAAAATTTTCAAGAATATATTCTTAGCTCAAGAATTTATTAAATTGATTGAAATAATTTTTATTTAATTAAAGAAAAGCTATTCTCTTGTTTATCTATTATTCAAAAATAAATATTGATGTTCTTCTCTTCAAAAATCAATAATTAATAATAATAGAATATTTGATCGTCATCGAATTTCTGGAATTAAGAATTGTTAATTGAGTAAAAGTATTTTTTTTTCTCAGTGCATGATATAAGATTTTCTCACCTCCGGGCGGAAAGCGTCAATTTTCCTCCCGCTGCGCTAAACGAAAATGCCGCTTTCCGCCTCCGTCGAGGAGAAAAATAGTATACACACCACGGGCAGTAAATAAGAAAGCCTCAGATCACATGTTTATTGACCTTGGCTTCGCCTCGGACAACAATCACATGTGATCTGAGACATTTCTTATTCTACTGCCCTAGATGTGTAATATACTATTTCAGTATCGATGAGTTTATCCAATTACTTAATTTATAAAACAGGAAAGTAAGGTATTTGACTTTTTTCATTAGTTCCGAAATATGTTTGTTCTATTTCATATGGCAATCAAAAACTACCCCCAAGTATTTACAGCTTTTAACTTTCTATCTTTAATGAACAAATGAAAATATTGAAACCACAATATTTATTTTATCAAATGTATTAATATTTTTTCGTTGGTAAATTATTTTTTTTTTTTGCTTTCAGACAAGTACTAGATGACATGAAATTGATTTCTGCATTTAATACCGTTCTTCATGTGCCGAATTTATCAACACCCGATCATTTATTAGCAGTATTAGAAGACCAGGATGTATTTACTAAGCAAGAACTTTCGATGTTACACGCTAAGCTTCAAGGAAAACGGTAATATTATAAATATTAATCAATTTATGATGTCGATTTTATAATATTTTTAATTAATGAATTAAATTGAATTACAGTGTGTTCATCGGTATCAAAAAATTATTGGGACTTATAGACATGGCCCGACAAGTAGATCCAAGCTACCGAATACCTAAATTCCTGTCGAAACTCGAAGAGGAAGGTGGTCTTGAGTAAAATATCAGCAAATAAGCCTGTACAATTAATTGTAATTATAATTATTTATTTAGCTAATATCCTATAGTCAATTCGCTGGATTTTTAGAATATTTAATATACTAAGATCTTTTAATTCAGCACAATTGGATATAAAAAAAGTTACCGCTGGTTCGCGTCTAAATACCAGAGTATTGATATGATAAGCGTCGACTGGTCACAACTGAAGTGATAATTTAAATGGAGGATTGTGTTTTATTTAACTAAAACACAGAAATAAATAATAATAAAATTCAAGTGGGATAGTCAGTCACGTGACTGAAATAAATAAAATCAATATATTAGTATCTTGAACGCATTTCTGACTTCTTAAATGCACTAATAAATTAATTAGGATTCATTCCAAGACGCATTACAAACGTGTCTAATTATTTTATTACAATATATCGATGACGTTTACCTGGTAGTATTTAAACAAGTTTATGCACTTTGAAATTAAACAAAAATAAATATATAAATAAAAATATATTTAATTATACTATATATATACACGCTATATATTGATTGATAATAAGTTAATGATAAACGTTGAATTTATTGTAATAATTATAAACTGTTTTTCAATAAAATTAAAAATAGTTGAGTTAAAAATACTTTAAAAAAAGTGCAATAGTTTCAACCAGATAGATTTAATTGCATTAATTGTCTTTTAATTAATTGAAAATGACAATTGTACTGCCGTTTTATCAGAGCAGTGTCAGGAAATTACATTCTTTTTTGCCGGTCAAAAAATAAGTAAATAAATAGTAACTTTTTGTTCATAACATTGATAAATATTTTTATTGCGCTTGTTAATATAAATTATTTGTAATTTAGTTAAAAATACAAAACAAAATAATGTAATTTATAAAGCAATAATTATCAGGCTTCGATAAGACAAAACTAAAAGTTCACTGATGTATTAATTTATGATCCAAATGGATTATTGTGAGGCTTAAGTACTTGTGAGGCTTGATCGATTGGTTGTAATTGAAATATCGGTAGTCTTTTGCATATTATCAATTATTCAGTATATTTTTGAATCGTAATTTTTTTTTAAGTGTATACTTATGTTTTTTCGTCATTCCAGCCACTGGGCCTAATACTTTTTTTTACAGATTTCTTATGTACAAGATATATTTATTTTGTTTTACTTTAATCGATCATTTTGTTTAGAGGTTTTTTTATGTACCGAATTTTTATTTTTCAACTATGTTTTTAATATTAATAACTATTCTATTGTTAAATAGTTGATGTTTTATTGTTAAATGTCAATTATTTATCGTGTGATTTTAAAATTATTAAGAAACTTACTACAGATCTCAGTCAAGATATTTCGCTAGTATTGTTATTATAAATGTTGATTCATTGTATTTAGAGCTATCTGTATAAAAAATAAAGTAAAAATTTCTGCGTCATTAAAATTTGTCTTATTAATTTAATCAATGCATTAAAAAATTTTTTCTTAAAAAAAAATAAATCAAAAAGTTATAAATTCATAATTTAAAAATAAGTAATTATAAATATATAATAATTAATTGTAGTTCACAATTATAAAATAAATATTTTAGTGATAAAAATTTATATTTAATTTTTATTTAAGGTTTACAAAATCAGTCTGTACATTAATATAATAATTATTTTTATTAATATTATTATTTTAAGTTGTTTAAATTGAATCACAGTTCGTTTTAATATTATTGACGTATAAATATATATAAAAATTACATTATTTATTTTAAATTTATCACAATAATTAACTATCTTTTTGGCAATAAAATCATTTTATAATAAAAAAAAATAACATGATTTAGAAAATCAATAAAATAAATTTATTAATTTCATAATAGAATAGAAATTTAAAAATTACTGAACAATACTTGTCAAGTCTTCTTAGATAAGAACTCATGAACACGATTTGGGTCCGAGATGAAACTAGCGCTTAAATCCCCGCGGATATACGCCGCAACTGGACTCTTAATTTTAGTTTCTGACGTTTTTCGGCATATATCAACGGAACTCTTAATTTTAATTTCGGACGTTTTTGAGCATATATTTTTTTTCGGAGTCGGAAAGAAAATTCTTTTTCTTTTTGGAGCAGGGATTTTTCCCGGTGAACAGAAGTATCGCCCCCGAATCTTTTCATAGTTTTTAGGACTGTTATAGGGCGAGTGAATTACTTTAATGCTTGGCGAGTGAATTATCTTAATGCTTGGCGAGTTAATTACCTCAACGCTTGGCGAGTTAATTGCCTCAATGCTTGGCGAGGAACAAGTAATAGTAATCGGTGGAATGAATTGTTCAGAATTGGAAATTCCACTTGACTTACATTCAGATTTTTCAGATTTCGAAGTCCAATTGGGAGTTAAAAGACTCGAAGCAGATTTACCAAACAAGCCCGGCGAAGTATCAGCAATTTTTTCTCCATCAGCCGGTATTTTTGACTCTTCTTTAGAATTCGAGCAAATCATATCAAGCATACAAGAGACCTTTGCAGTTGACATAGTAGCTGATTTACAAAAATCGGGCTTGTATATGGGTATCAAGGATCTTTTTTTAATAAAACCCGTTGTTATTTTTCTCTTGGGGCAATTTTTTTTCCTGATTCCTATCGCACTTTTGCTGGATAATTTAGAAGCCTTGAAACTTTTGGTACGGTCAATTGGAGTTGCTTCAACACTGGACTCTTCAAACTCGCTGAGTCTTTTCGCCCAATCAGACTTTTCATAGTAATTATTAACCTTTTCCAAGAATTCATCAGCGTATGACTTGTTCAGTGTTTTATTTTCTTCATTCTTTTTGCTTCTGGAGTCCCTCCAACTATGACGAAGATCCGCCTGCAGAACTTCTTTCCGAATATCCCAGTTGTTCGATGAAGCACGGGAAGTTGAAACTGGCCCTTTATTTTCAGAACAAACCAATGACCGAGCTTTACGACTACCATCTACACAACTTTTACTTCCAGAGCTTTTGGAGCCCGATGAATACGGTGACTCTGACAACAATTCAAGTTCCTGCTTTCGACAGAGTTCGAGTGCTTTTTTCTGCTCTTTAGTCAATTCCGGCATTGGCTTTGGAGTTCTGGGTAATTCATCTTGCATACAGATTTTCTCGATGGTGTTGAATGACAATTCGCTCAAATCACTATTTTTGAGATCTGTTAACTTTGATGATTCCGAATGAAGAGAGGAAGACTGGGACTCAGTCGAGGTTGAATCTTTAGCAGATTTTAATGAATTGACTATCGTGTAAGTAGTACGTTCATCACGGACACTCTGACTGTTGTTCATAGCTTGCAGCAAGAAACTCTTGAATGCATCAACAGACTGGTGAGAATTTTCCTCAGGCTCTTCAAGAATAGTTCTTAACTCGACCTGGAACTCTTCGGGTAGTTTGCTTATTGTCTTTATCAACCGACTTTGAAATTGGACAAGCTTACCATTATCTGAAAAAATTTCAATTTTTTGTTCAGAAATGGTCAATGGTACTAAAATCTCTTTTAATTCCTGGTACGAAGTTTGAGTGCTCGTTAAAGAACTCTCATAGAGTAAAGAGTCTTGAAAACTGCCAGTGTGAGAGGAAGACTTTGATGTAGAGTCGTTAATATCGTTGATATGATGGTCTAATAAATCACTGATTGTCTGGATGGTTAAAGACATAGACTCTTCCGCATCATAACCAGATTCAGATCCAGCAATTGTAGATGAATCTGAAAGTAAAGTCGCGGAGCTGTTGGAGTCCTGGATAGTGAAGTTTAATTTTTTGTAGATGTTGACACTCTTGTTAAACTCTATTTCTGATTCTTGTTCTATTTGACTACAAACTTCTTCTAGTCTGGCCAGACGAGGGTATTTGCGAGCGTAATATGAATTGCGGTCTTCCATTGACAGTTCTAAAGAGCTGCTAGAGTTGGTGAACAGCTTGCTGTCACGCAGGTGTGAAATGATAGTATCTTCTTCATCTGTCGCTAGTGAGTCTTCAGAATTCTGACGAAGAAGACCTAGAAATGGTATTTATTAGGATTTTATTAGTGCTGAAATTTTGCTTCATTAAATAATGACTTTTGTTAAATTGCACTGTACTTTCTTAGCTATTGAAGTTTTTAAAGATATAAGCTCATCCTGATGTTACTCTCATTAAGAGCTTTCATTTGAGTACCCACATGCATTTTGACATATTTTTCATATATACATGTATATATAATATATATAAATAAATGAAAAATTGATGTGGGTACTCAAATGAAAGGTATTGACGAGTGTAATGTCGGGGTGAGCTTATATCTTTAAAAATGTCAATAGTTCACAAGATATTTGTTAAAATGTCCTGTACTTTCTTAACTATTGACGTTTTTAAAGATATAAGCTCATCCCGATGTTACACTCATCAAGAGCTTTCATTT
>NW_025401389.1:0-3703 GCF_020080835.1 Cotesia glomerata
AGTTAAACCGAATATATAAACTAAAAACCCGAATCGAAGTGTATCATCATTCTTAAGTTGTTCAAATCTCCCTCTCTACTTCCCAGCCGTTACCGACTAAAACCACTGGAGGCTTCTCTACCTCTCCACTTGGAGGCAGGTCAGGCGCCTGCAGAGCACCAGGGGCCCTCTGGCCGAGAATTGGAGCGCTCTCTCGCCCTCTTCTCGTTTTCGTTGTCGGATTGAATGCATTTCAACCGTGTTTTTCGCATCCATCTTTTTCATACTATAAAATCGCCGTTTTGCTTACTATTATAACTTTCTTTTGCTTAATCTGATTGCTTTTAATTAATTTAGTGTGTTTCAGATAAATTAACATTTTCGTGCAGTAATTACCGCTTTTTACAGTGTCGGCGGTTTTTTCCTTAACCACGTGCTAACCTGCTTCGCTTTGATAACCACGCTGTGTTTTGCTTATCTGCTTTTATTTAAACAATCCGCTATTAAATTAGTGAAATATTTAGTGTACTTTTGTTAATAAATATATAGTGTTATTTTTGTTAATAATTTTTGTATTTTTATTGAAATTGAACAAACAGAAACGAACCAAAGTCCCAGTATCTTTTATCTTATAAGATTTGAAGTTTTATACATAAGTTAAGAACCTTCAACCTTCAATCTCTAGTCAGCAGGAGGAAGCGAGAAGCCAAGCAGCGGAACTCAAAGGTACAACGTCCAATCAAAGGCTGAATCATCGTTGGAATTAGGATTCGCAATAGTAAGTGGAGGATATTTTATTATTTCCGAGGTCGATTGTCGTATTCAAAGGGCCCTCTCCGGGGTTTTCACCTTCACGAACCCATAAAATATAAACTTAACGATTCTTTCGTTAGGGAAATTCATCTGTTATCCGAACCTTCGTTAATCCAGCTACCGCAGTTTAAGATCTTATTTTTCGGACATAACAAACTTAATTACTATAAAAAATAAATTATTGAAAATAGAACTTTATTTAACGCTTCTGAGTGCACGTACCCTCTTAAATACTAATAATTTGTTACATAATATCAAAAGTTATTTGGAAAAAAAAATTTAAAAAATATTTATAAGAAATCTAAGTTTAGTAAAGTTTTTTCAAATGTTACAAACCGCGATCAAATCGGTCAAGCAGTTCAAAAGTTATTAAAGGTTTACATACATACATACATTGAGACACTACAAAATGTCCCGATGTTACCAGCCTGGCGAACTACCACCCGAAATATTCGTTACCGACACTAGCTAAATTAATGTGTAGCCCCGTGACGTCATAAGACGACACGAGGAGGGAAAAATCAGCTACGAACCTCAAAACTTGAGCGATGATCGACACTTCGATCTATCCCCCGGTGTCAACCACCACGCTAGATATTTCTTAGTCAATCTTACCACTATTACCACTATTACCACTATTACTACTATTCGGTGATTACTCACCAAAATCATATATAAAATCTATTATTAATTATTATAAAATCTTATACTACTTTTATTAATATTATCAGTTCATATTAGGTGATAATTCACCACAATTATTGTTAAACCACGTATATTTCTATTATTAAGTGTATGTTCTCTTTATTATCAATATTATATTAAGTTGCGTTACCAAGTTATTCATAAAATTATAACAAAAGTGAATAATTGTGCAATAAAATTGAGTTCATTGTTAATACTACTATATATCATTATTGAAACAACACCACGAAACTATTTCGGCCAATCTCGTCAATCAAAAGGGTCAATCAAGGACAAAGGGTCATCTTCGCAGTCAAATTTGTAAGTAATTAAAGCAAGTTAACTGGCACGCGCGAGAACTTTTGTCTAGACCTTTTCTATTAAACAAAATACCGACATTCATACGGAAGCGGAATATTCCAAAGAGCAGTGGATCCCAAAACTTTTTATGAAACTTAGGCGACTATTCTCTTTTCCGCGAGGTTTAGTGGGCTAAGGAATTAAATTTTTTAAGATTGAAAAATTTAGTGTTTCAACATATACATATATACACAAAAACACACACCAGCACATGCATACAGATATAGTGACATCACCTCGGGAATAGTCAGGAAGCTTCCTAGGTCCTCGAAACGTCAAGATCAGTAGAAAACTCGATTTTCGAAATTCGGCGTGAAAACTAAAACTTCCCGATTTTTGAAAATTTTCAATTTTCTTAGCCGGAAGTTAAAAAACAAAAAATGAAATTGATCTAAATTTTACCTGAATGAATAATTGTCATCATAATATAAATATTACCTTTAAATGACTGGTAAAATTCAATGTTGATCTTAATGATCCTTTAAATGGTTTTGGTGGGTCACAAAGTTTGCAATTCGCAATAACTTTTCCAGTTAAACTTGACTGATCTATTATAACTTCAAAGTACTTGCCGTCTAAGCAAGCTAATTTTTCCACAGCAATCGATAGTTTCTCCCTATCATCTAGTATTTCACAGTCATTAGTACAGTCATTTGAGTTTTTATCAGCTGAATTTTGTCCTAAAGTTGACTGACGTGCATCGTTGTTATTACAAGTTTGATCATCAAGACTACGATAATTATTCTTATCGTTTTCGTTGCTTTCATCTTCATTGTCGTCGGTGTCCGTCTCATTATCTTCATCGTCACTCTCAACATTCTTATTATTAACATTAGTATCAGGAATATCAACTGTTTCGGTCGTAGAAATACTCATCTGACTCAATTGCACAGTTTATTCTTGAATATCATCAGATGACATACTTTCATCACTGTCAGTGTCTACTAATGAAATATTTCGATCAATTCGGCGTTTTTTTACAACTGGAGATTCGTTATCAGTACCCGCCATAATTCTAATATAACAAAAAATAAACAATTGTATTGACCAACATTTATTTACTGAGAAATGCTATTTATTAATAGCTATAAGTTTATATTACAAAAATAGTTCAAACATAAGTCAAAAATTTTTTATTTGTTTCGTATGAAATGAGAAGAAATTACATAATTAAAATAAACGCCCAATAGAACCAAAATTGAAGTGGAAATGGAAAAATGTACAATAATTATTTGATTTTGAACTATGCTAATATGAAAATCATTTTATTTTTAATTCTTTAAATTCTTTGATATCAAAGCCTGTAAAATGCTGAAAGAGCGGAAAAAGCGGGGATCAGGTTTAGGTCTGGATATCTCAATTAAAACGCGGAAATATTATTAAAAATTAACACTATAAATTTATTTACACTAAATACAAGTTATATTTAATATGTTAAATAGCGGATTGTTTAAATAAAAGCGGATTTATAATACACAGCGTAGGGAGCACAAGCGATGCCGGTTGACACGTGGGTGAACACTCTGCCGGCACTGTTAAAGCGGTGAGAAATAAATGACAAATAACACAATTTATCTATAACAAACTAAAGCGAATTATTAGCGGTTAATTTAAGCAATTTAAATTATAAAAATAGCGAAATGCGGTTAATTAACAATAAGCGAAAGCAAAGCGGAATTAATGGCGACTTCTTGCAACGAAAGCGTGGAAGCGAAAGATAATAAAAATAGTTCGTCTTCTTCCTCGTTGAGTTGGGGAAGATGGCTATTGCGCATGTCTAGCGGGAGCGATCAGCCAATAAAGTGGTCGATTCATGGCGTGATCGAGAGGCTGATTTTCCATTGGCGGCTGCGTCGACTGATGGAGG
>NW_025401390.1:0-3702 GCF_020080835.1 Cotesia glomerata
TTGTTTTCTGTAAATTTTTCATACTTTTTGATTTACCATCATACGGAGTGGAGCAGATTTGTCACATAACTAGGAACACAGTGTACCACTATCGGAGATAGTACTCCTACCCCAGTTCCCTGAGGCCTAGCCGACACTTAGCCAGTCCAGGCCACGAGACGGACTGCGGAGACTCACTCGGAGCGGTGAAGATTTCGATCTCTAACACTCACTGCGTACTTCCTGATCAAGGCCCGAAGTGAAACTGGCTCCTGATCCCACTGCTTACCTTTTACACCTCGGCAGAGCAGGGAAGCTCACATCAGCCGTGACACCATCGTCCGGAAACTACGACACGAGGTTCCGGTCAATCCCAGTGGGTCACAGCAGGGGAACAGGTGATCATGTTAGGTCAGTTGGTGTGACCAACCCATTAAAGGGGAGGTTTGTCCACGAGGAACGTATTTTATTTCGGGCTCCTACCCTCTGTACCAGGTACAGCGAGCATTCTCCCATCCACTACCGAGGAGACACGTCTGGTAGCAGTTTCTCCTCTGCCCCAAGTGTGTGTGTGTGTGTGTGTGTGTGTGTGTATGTGTTATTGTAAGCCTCTCCATAACTTTTGATCGGCTCGACCGATTTGATCGCGGTGAGGTGCCATTCAAAAGGGCTTGAAGCTAAGCTTAGATTTTAAATACAATTTTGAATGATTCGAACCGGTAGAGTTACACGAGAAACCGCAAAGAGGTACAAAAGCATAAAATTTTTTCAAATGAGGTTTTGCAGCAACTTTTAAACGGCTCCACCAAGTCAATTCCAAGCTTAATCAGCTCTTAACATCAAAAACCACACTTTATCGACCGCCATAAGTCCGGTCAAAATCCGGTTAATTCGATTCATTGAGGTTATCGTTGACGAAAGAAAACCGAAAAAGTGTTTTTCGGAATTACTCCGAATTTTTTGGTTTTATCAGGTTTTAAATTGAGAAGATTCTTCATATAGCTTAAAAACAGCGTCGAATGTTATCAACTTAAGTGAAAATCGATTAATTCATTGGGAGTTATTGCGATTTAAAAATTCATAAAATAATTAATTTTTTTATCAAACTTTCTATCAAACTTTTGAGCTCAGAAGAGCTCAAAAAGCACTACAAAAACTATTTTTTCGAACTCGGAGAGCTCAAACTGGTGTTTTTATGAGCTCGAAGAACTCAAAAAGCGTCATAAGTGCAATTTCAAGCGTTTAGGTATAGAATTGGCGGGAAGTTGCAGGGATGAGCATTCGGGGTCAACGGTTTTCCTAATTTTTAACTTCCCGCGAAGAAAATTGAAGATTTTCAAAAATCGGGGGAAGTTATTGTTTTCACCCGTTCTGCAAAAAATCGAGTTTTTCATCAGATCTCGACGTTTTAAGGTCGCCAGGAAGCTTCCCTGACTACCCCCGCGATGTTGTCACTATGTCTGTATGTATGTTTTTTTTTATATAGGGGAGGTTAAATACATTTACGTATACCAGGACGAGTTGTTTGTCCTGGGTATGTCGAACTCGGAAGTCAATATTATTGACAATAATACCGACTAAACATCCTCCTCTTTCTTTCCCCATAGATATTTTGAGGAAGACTGGATCGGGACCCGCGTTAGCATTACTTCAATCCAGTCGGTGTTGCGTCTGTTTGACGATTTGCCCACTAACATGTATGTATGTATGTATGTATGTATGTATGGCAGCCAGCATGTATGTATGTATTGTGACGTTATTTTTTTCACATGGGGTCTGTGACAACTGAGCGTCACATCTGAGCACCTAAACAAAAAGCTCAAAAATATTGTACAGCGATAACCCAAGATACTGTAAATAGAACGATTTAAAATTTTTTTGACGTGAGTTTATGGTAATTGTGGATAGTTAGTTACAGGGTTAGGTGAAGTAGGAGGCCGCGATATCAAGCCTCTCGCGGTAATACAGGATTTGGGGAATTGGTTCGCGGAATTAATTACAGTAAGATAGGAGGAGTGATCATCGATCAAGAGAGTTCGAGTTCGACACGCCGTCCGAGACGGACGTGTTCCAGAGCCAGTCGGTCTTCCAAACCGTTGTCCGAGGTTGAGCCTTTACAGAAAAATTGACTTCAGTCTTCGTCAGGATGGACGCGTTCCCGACTCAAATTTTTATTCGTCTTCAGAGACGATTATGCTACAGATTACTCTCTTCTTTTTTGTTTATTTAATTAATTATTTAATTAGCTTCGAGAGTCGTTTTGGGTTTATAGCTACAGATTTAAGAGTAATAATGAGGAAAGTGATTGAGTTTTTGTGTGAGTAAGGTAAAGTAAAGAGTAAAGTTATTAGTTTGGCGTCTCGAGCTTGTGGACGAGTCTACGTTGCCGTGGAGCAGGACAATAAGTCACCCGGCCTCGTGGATGCTAGGTAATCTAGCCCTTCTTGTGAAACTTTCCTGGTGGACTACGGAAGTCCAGCTGTAATGTTGGCGCTCCAACATGGGAGGGAGTCGAGGTGTGCCGGTAGGAAATCGGTTTTGGTAATTTTGCCCTTTTGTGGTGGTTTTTGTTATTTCTGACGAGACTCTGACCAACTCCTCGCCCAGAGTACCGCCTGGTCATTCCAACGCCAATTTTGGCAGGCCACAGGTGTGATCGGACCATTGTGCCTGTGGAAACCTTTGGTCAGTGTTAATTTTGAGGGTTTGAACCTCTTTGTAAAATCCTTTTACGATTCCCTACTTATACCGCTCCCAGGAGAGGTAGCCACCATAGGACGATCCTGGCTCGGGGAAAAGGAAAGAAGGTATTATTTAATTTATGTTATTTCTGTCAGAGTTAATTTCTTGTATTCTGGGGAATGGTCCTCTTGTAAGAGAAACGTTTGTTGCGGTACGTTTTAAATTTATTCCTTTTCTTTTTGAGTAAAAGTAAGAAGGATGCTTAGTTTAAGGTATATTTTTATGAGTTTTACTTTGTACGGTTAAGAGAGTTAAGGATTTTGTGAAGGGGTATGTTTTGAAGCCCCAGGTCATTTTTAGATATTTATACTTTAATTGGTTATCGCTCCAGTAAGAATCAAATGTAATTAGAATTATTTAATTTTTGTATTTCCTAGCTAAAAGTTATATTGAGTTCTGTATGGTTATATTTATTCGAGTTTCCGGTAATTAAGTTCCTGTATCTGTTTTGTTGTAACCTCTTATAGTTAAAGTTTTGTTAAGTTTTTTTGGGACTTTGTTAATAAATCAGCTATCAATCCGGAAACATCAGCGTCTTGATTTTACACACGCTTTCCCCCAACGTGCAACCGGATCACCCCTCTCTCCACACCACACACACTGAGCGACACCGAGTATACCCGCCTTCTCTGCTGCAGCTCCCAGCCTTTATTGTTACAGTTCTTTTGAGTTTTGGCAATTTCTCGCAAATAAAATTATCTGGCGTCCTTACGGTTATAGATGAGGCAGTTCGCGGGAGTATGAGAGTCGGAAGTATAACGTTTGGGGTTAAATCTCTAGGTTTCCTATTAAAGATATCGTTTGTAGTTTAGTTCAAAGAGACCACCCACCAACCCCTTAAATCTCCAGATTTTAACGTTATAATATGCATATATGTATGTATGTATGTATGTAGGTATGTATGTCTGTATTTATGTATGTAGGTATGTATGTATGTATGTATGCCTGTATGTATGTATGTATGTATGTATGTATGTATGT
>NW_025401391.1:0-3700 GCF_020080835.1 Cotesia glomerata
CGAACAAAACAGTTTCACTGTAAAAAATCGCGCCAAGTCCACGTTCATAAGACTATTAAGAAAAAAAAATTTGTTTTTTTCTTTACAAAAATATATAAAATAAAAAAATAAAAAAATCCAAGTAACCGATATGATTGGTTTATGATTTTTGGAGAAGTTAAAAAAAAGAATTTTGTTATAAATTTAAAAATTAGGGGAGAAAAATTTTTGGAACGTATTTCCCAGTTCGCTCGGTTTGCAGAAATATTTTACTTTTAATGAAATTCGTAAAAATTATTTACTAGGACTTTAAAAAAATTGAAATACACAATGACGCACACCAAGTACGTTCCAAAATTTTTTTCTCAATTTTTAAATTTATAACAAAATTTTTTTTAACTTTAACTTTAAAAGAAGTGATCTAAATGAGGATTTCAATAAATTCTACCTTCAATAGTGATTGCGGGGGTGAGTGTTAGAATTTTCAATTTCAATTTCCAAACTGTAATTTTATAGACTCTAAATTTGGTAGAAATCTTCCGGTATAATCTCTTCCTGTCGCAGAGTCTCAGCTAAGAATGGATTTTATTAAAATTCACTCCCCAAAGGGGTTTGCGACGGCGTTAACAATGAAAAATTCCCCGTTCTTAAAAAATATTTTCTATCATCGACTCCAAATTTGTGTAGGAATCTTCCTGTAAGAGATATAGAAAATAATCTATAAACGAAGATTTTACGATATCTCACCCCACAGGGGTTGCGAGGATGGGTATAAACAATGAAAATTCTTGAATTTTAAAGTTGTAGCTCTTACAGACTCAAAATTTTGCTAGGAACTTTCTGTAAGTGATGGAAAAATAATTTATGAACAAAAATTTACGATATTCTACCTCGAAGAGAATTGCAGGGGGCGTTAACAATAAAAAATTCCGTTTGTAAATTACAGCTTTCCATATATTCCAAATTGGATAAGAATTTTCTGTAAGAGATGTAAAGAAATAATATACGAACGAATTTCACGATGGTTTCACCTCACAGGGGTTTTGTCTGTGGAAGGTAGTTGTTAACAAATAAAATTTTTTATTTTTTCCCAAGCTATAGCTCCTACAGATCCCCAAATTTAGTAAAGGGAGTCTTCTACATATAATATAGAAATTATTTAAGAACGGGACTTTACAACGAATTACACTCCAATAAGGATCACTTGGGGGTGGGTGTTAACAATAAAAAAACTTAATTGCCATAAAATAGCTTCTAAAGACTATAAATTTGGTAAAATCTTTTATTTCTCATGTAGAGATCGTCATCCTCACAATGAACTTCAATGAAAGGACTATTTCCGATAGGAATTGCGGGGAGATGGAGTGCTAAAATCTAAAAATTTTAATTTCCAAACTGTAACTTCTACAAGACTCGAAATTTGGTGAGAATCTTCGTGTATGATGTCAAGTTCAGCCTAAGAATGGATTTTCTCGAATTCCTGAACCTCCTAGAAGGGATTGCGGGGTGTTAACAATGAAAATCTTCCTCATTTCCAAGTACAAAGTTTCTATGGACTTGAGAAGTTTTGTTGAAACCTTTTGTTGTTTATAATGGTAAAGGAAATTTTCTCGAATAGGATCTTATGAAATTCCTCTCCCATATAAGAGTGTGGGAGTGATAATTGTCAAAAAATTTATACTTTTCAAATACAGTTCCTACAGATATAGAATTTGATAGAATCTCAAGAGAAACAGGAACTTACGGGAATGGCCTCAAAAATTACTTTTATTATTCCAACTAGAAATAAAAATTCATTCCTACTCGCTCAGTGTCTCTTACACACCCTCGCTACTTATTTTCTGAATAAAAATTGCTCTAATCATTCGAAATAATAATAAAAATTCATGCATAGCTGCTCTGGGCCTCTAACTCACCCTCGCTACTTATGTTCCAATTAAAAATTACTTTAATTATGTGAAATGAAAATAAAAATTTATCCATAGGCGCTCGGGGCCTCTAACTGACCCTTGGTACTTATTTTTCAATTGAAAATTACGCTGATTATTCGAAATAAAAATCAAAATTCATCCATAGTCGCTCTGTGCCTCTAACTGATCCTCGCTAATTATTTTTTAATTAAAAATTACTTTTACTATTCCGAATAAAAACTAAAATTAATTCATAGTTGCTCATTGCCTCTCACTGACCCTCACTACTTGTTTTTCATTTAAAAATTACTTTAATTATTCCAAATAAAAATAGAAATTCATTCATAGCCACCCAGGGGCTAGTACTTACCCTCGCTACTTGCTTTTTAATTAAAAATTACTTGAATGATTCGAAATAATAATAACAATTCATTCATAGCCGCCTAGTGCCTCTAACTGAATCTCGCTACTTATTTTTCAATTAAAAATTATTCCAACTATTCCCAATAAAAATAAAAATTCATTCATAACCGCCAAGTGCCTCTTACTCGACCTAGTTACTCGATTTTCAATCAAAAATTACTTTAAATATTCGAAATAAAAATAAAAATTCATTCATAGCCTCCCAATGCTTTTAACTGACGCTCGCTACTTATTTTTCAATTGAAAATTATTCTTATTTTTCCGAATAAAAATAAAAATTTATTCATAGCCACCCAGTACCTCTTACTCACCCTTGCTACTTATTTTTCATTTATAAATTACTTCAATTATTCTAGATCGAAATAAAAATTTATCCCAAACCGCCCAGTGTCTCTTACACACCCTTGCTACTTATTTTTTAATTAAAAATTATTTTAATCATTCGAAATACTAATAAAAATTCATCCATAGCTGCTCAGAGCCTCACACTGACCCTCGCTACTTAATATTAAATTAAAAATTACTGTTATTATTCGAAATAAAAATAAAAATTCATTCATAGCTGCCCAGTGCCTCTTACTGACCCTCGCTACTTATTTTTTATTTAAAAGTTACTTTAGTTACTCTAATTAAAAATCAAAATTTTGTCATGGCTGCCCAAGGCCTCTAACTGACCCTCGCTACCTATTTTTCAATTAACGATTACTTTTATTACTTCAAATAAAAAAAAAATTCAGACACAGCCGCCCAGTGCCTTGTTAATGATTGTTTAATCATCAATTACTTTAATTTTCCTAATGAATAAAAAAGTCCAGTAACTTTTTCCCTCTGCCTTTTTCTGAGCCCCGCTACTGATTCTTCATTAAAAATTTCTTCAATTATTTCAATTAAAAATCAAATTTCAGTCGTGCCGATTGAGTTCTGTAAAATCTCCTTTTTTTCCTGTCGAATTTGGTCAAATCTTGTGCCTGTAATAAAAAAAATAAAAATATCCTCACTCACATTCATACGTGCATTGTTACCGTTACACTGACGCTAGCCCACACTAGCGCACGATCTCACACATTCACCTAGCATCACGTACGTCCGCCGTCCACGTTTGTTTCCCGTCCCCACTCTCGGTCTACTGCGCGAGACATCGTGCAGGCAGCAGATCTCTCGTCTTACTCTCGCGTCTCTTTTCTGCCTCTCCACTCACTTTTTCATTCTTCTGGTCGCGCGCACCTGATTGGTCACTTTCATGAATTAATTATTAATTTATCCATGCGTCTGATTCAAAGGCTATGGCTAAGGATCTTCTTCGTCTCTGGTGAATATTTTTCTCTTTCGATCCCTGTACAATGGGGTGCGCGACTTCTGGAACTACTCCTGTATATATATATATTATA
>NW_025401392.1:0-3698 GCF_020080835.1 Cotesia glomerata
GAAAGAGAAGTCTTCCCTGTATAAGCTTTTTCGAGCAATTTCCCAGCAATTTCCAGCATGCAAAGTGGTCTGAACGACGAAGATGTTATAGGGCCACCTTTGCCTTTATCTAGCAGAACCAATCTCTGCCGCTTCCAGACCGCGGGAAACGTGCCAGTTGCCAAGCATGCGTTGTAGGTGTTCAGAAGTATGTCTGAGTATTCCAGGGATACAGTCTTGATCACCGATGCTGGGATGCCATCAGGCCGGGTGCCTTTCCTGTTTTGAGTGACTTGGCCGCGTCTTGTAGTTCCTTAGTTGTAAAGGGTGTTACTTCGCTGTTTTTAGTGTAGTGTTTCTTCTTCCGTGGCGGGCAGATATCTTTATCAAGGTCGTTACAGATCTCTTGCCACAGTTTCGCTTTGCTTGCTTTGATTGCCCGGTTTAGGTTCTTTTTGGCCTGCTTATACTCGCTCAAATGTAGATCTTGATTGGGGGAGCGTTTCTCAGCTCTCGTGTGGGTGTGTGTGGGTGTGTGTGTGTATGTATGTGTGTGTGTGTGTGTGTGTGTGTGTGTGTGTGTGTGTGTGTGTGTGTGTGTGTGTGTGGATGTGTGTGAAGCCTCTTATAACTTTCGAACGGCTTGACTGATTTGATCGCGAGTTTGGTGCCACTCGAAAGGGCTTGACTAAACTTAGATTTTGTATATACTTTTGAAGCGGTTGATTCGGTCCAGTAGATTTTGAGAAATCGCAAAAAAACAACCAAAAAACATTTTTTCAAAATTGGTTTTTTGGAATAACTTTCAAATGGCTTTACTGATCAATTCACAAAAACTCATCAGCTCTTAACATAAAAAAATCACCTCGATTGCCGCCAGTCCGGTCAAAATCCGGTCGATTCGTTCGTTATCGTTGACCCGAAAGAAAACCAAAAAGTGTTTTTCGAGGGGTTACTCCGAAATTTTTAGTTCTATTAATTTAAACTTGAAGATTCTTTACGGAGCTTAAAAAGCTGCGTTTAATGCTACCAACCGCGCGTGTAAATCGGTTTTATTCATTCAAAAGTTATTGCGATTTTAAAATTTAAAAAATAGGTCTTTATCAAACTTTTGAGCTCGAAAAGCTCAAAAGCATACAAAAACTATTTTTTTCTGAGTACGGGAGAGCTCAAAATAACACACAAATTGTATTTATGAGCTCCAAGAGCTCCAAAACGATTATAAGTGCAATTTTAAGCGTTTAGGTATAGAATTGGCGGGAAGTTGCAGGGGATGGCCTTCAGGGGTCAACCGTTTTCTAATTTTTTTAATATCAACGCCCGTTTTTCTATTCATATGCGCACGCAGTTTAAAAGAGTACAGCTTGATCAGAGTGGCGCCATAGTTTTCATGTAAGAGAAATAAGAAAAGTTTTTTGACATTTTCGGCGATGTTGTATTGTAGTAAATTACAGTAAAAATTCAATTTAAAAAAAAATACGTAAGCTAGGCTACTGATATGAAATACGGCACCAGTTCATCGAATTCTCAAACTAATAAAAAAAGCCCGATCATCAAGCTCAATATTTATTTGTTTGGGAGTAATCGTTGACAGTACATCCACAAAGGGGGGTGACATCAGGACGTCCACGTAAAATTTTTTGAAACATTTTTTTTTTCAATATAGCAACATGAAATGATTTTTAGAAAATGGAAGATGGTTAAATTTAAGTGTTTCTCGGTGTACATCTACTCATATTATTGTATAAGAGACGATTTCATGGTTGTGATAGAGAGGCATTTAAAGATCACAAAAATATCTCGACTTTTGTCGAGAGTCGAGAGTGTAAGCTAAACCTCAAAGCGCGCTTTACGCTATGAGGCGTGCAATTACACTTTTGATTGAATTGATATATGCATGAATTTATTAATAAAATATTATTAAAATAGCTGATTATAACAAAAATATATTTCTAAATAACATTATTACTTAGAATTTTGACGGTATGTTATGCCAAACAATACACATGTGAGCGATAATAACAGTTGAAAAATACATATCTTTATACTATACCCTATGTTAAAAAAATGTATTATAGGGACCGTGTTCCACACACACACATGCGGGTTATTGCGCCGAACAGTATACTATGGTACATACTCTTCCTATTCTTTTCGGCTATTCTCAAACCTCCCCACTCTTTAAGATATGTTAGACTTGCTACGCGAGCATTTCCCCTTCTCCTCCATTCTGTACTTTCACTCGATATTTCCCTTCTCACGCGATATCCCTAATCAGACCTCAAAACGTTCAGATTTAGCCTCCGTAGAGAAGTTTCACTTCAAAAATGGTATATTACAACCCCCTAGGCCAGAAGAGTTGCCGATTTCCTGGCGTATGGGATATGATGACCGAGGCGTAGCCGAAGGCCATCGCCATCACGTCAGGAGCATCAACTATTCTGGTATCGTGAAGTTGTATACTATTTTTCTTGCTCTCCACCCGAAAGTACGCAACTCCGTAGAAGGGGTTTTACGCAAAACCGAGGCAGAAGCCGAGGTTTTGCACCAGGCAGGGGACGCTGCCCGACTTTTACAAAGCCGAGGAACTTTTGCTGGGGTCAGGGAGCGGACTTAAAAAGTAAGGAAGTAATAGAATTAATAAATTAAAAAAAAAACAAATACGTTATTTTAAAGTTTACGCTAACAACTGTTCTAATTAAGAGTGATAAAATGCACAGAACTTGGCACAAAATATTTAAACTCGTTCTAATAACAGAATTTACTTTTTGAGTTGATTAAAATTAATTTTTAATTAACTTAATCGACGACTAAGAAAAGATTGAAATTAAATTATTAGAAGCTTGTAGAGTACATGTACCTATTGTTTTATAAACATTGCTTGACCAGCTGTCAAAATATAAAAGAAAGCAAATAAGAGTCCACAAAACTTTTATATTTTATTTTTGTATAAACTTTTACATAATTCATTTGTGTAGTGTTATTGATAAATAGTTCATTAATAATAATCTAGTTATAAATTAATTTTTTATTTCTTTTGACATTTTTCTGGTTGGTTTTATACGATGACATGTTACATACAGACGATGTTGTGACTGTGAGACAGTTGAAACTCGCGCCACGAAAATATCAAAAAAAGCGAGGTTCTGTGCTGCCCGGCAAGAAAATATGCATAGCGCGCATGCGCCAAAACAAGCCACAAATATCGCTCATTCTGGAGTAAAATGCGTCCAGAAAGAGCGTACTTTCGTGTAGGAGAACAAGAAAAAGTTTTTTTTCCTAAATTCAAAAATTTATATCTTCGAATAAAAATAAACACCCTTTTGAAAATTTCAAGATATTTTAAGATGAGTAAGAAGTACTCTGTAAAAAAAAATTAGGAAAACGGTTGACCCTAAAGGCCATCCCTGCAACTTCCCGCTACCTCCATACCTAAGTGCTCAACAATTCACTCATTTTTTAAGCTCTTCGAGCTCAACAATATAATTTTTGTGTAATTTTGAGCCCTCCGAGCTCAAATAAATCGCTGTTCTGTGCTTTTGAGCTCTTTGAGCTCAAAAGGCTAATGGAAGTTTTATAGAACACTATTTTTTGAATTTTCAAACCGCAATAACTTTTGAATGAATTAACCGATTTTCTCGCGGTTTACGGCATTTAACGCAATTTTTAAGTTCTCTGGAAAATATTTAAGCGTAAATTGGTCAGACTGAAAATTCAAT
>NW_025401393.1:0-3695 GCF_020080835.1 Cotesia glomerata
CATATTTACGTAAAATATTGCGACATTCCTATGACTTATAAAAGACGTCATATTGAAGTCATGTGTTCACTGGGAACTTCTGATTGGAAATTTTCAATTTCTTTTGCGGGAAGTTAAAATTTCTGAAAATGCATTCACTACAATACAGGCCACCTTTAACGTGTACAAGCAATATAATGTACATAAGTGTTAAAGTTAATTCTTATCTCTCAAAATTTTATTTAAGAAAAATTTTTGACTCGCGTCTCCTTCAGAAATATATCACTTACTTTATAAAATTAGAAAAATAGAAAAACGTTAAACATGGGGAACGTATCTCAAGTTTTAAATCTTTATACTTAAAACTAGCAAAGTTACAAATTTTATCCGGTTAGAAGGTTTAATATTCCAAAGTTTGAAAATAAATATTTTCTGTGTTATTTAAACAATAAATAAAAATTTTTATTTCTAAAAACAACGCACCCTAACGTATTTTACCATGTGAAAAAATTACAAAATTAATGAGAAAGCATTTTCGAAGAACATTCAACTTCCTATACGTATATGTATTTTATTACTGCTATTTGTCTTGTGTTCACCTGCATTAACATTCCTTTACTTTCCCATACTAGACAGAAGATTCTTCTATACACAAATACCACAGTAAAATAACGTTCAAATAAAACGTACTTGCTGATCAACCGACGGCAGGAAGTTATATTTTAATACTTCCTGGGAAAACGATCAGATATGAACAGGCATGAGTCGTCAGGCCTGATCAGGCATGAATTCGACCTGATCAGGCTTAATCAGAACATGGTCAGGTCTGAAAGCCCATTGTTACTTTTTAATTAATTATTTTAGCTTTAATTTTTAGTGGATATAGTATTTGGATAGAGTCATACGCAATTTCTATAATGAATTGAAATAAAAAAAAAAAATCATTACATATAATTGTACGGCTGTAACACCAGCAGTCACCCATCCAACTACTAACCACGCTCAATGTTGTTTAACTTTGGTGATATCCGTGCGTCTTGAAGTTCCCGCCTGCTGTGCTGCTATCTTATGCGACAACAATTCTATGAAGTACATAACGTATCAAAAATAAAGTTTATCATAAATATAATATAAAGTGATTGATTTTATAATATATTTTGATAGTCCCCTAATTTATTTATTTAACCGAAAACTCATTATAACATCACATTTATTTAAATAATAAAATAAGTAATGATTTTAATATTAGGCAGGAGCAGAGCAGATCAAAACAGCCCATAGGAAATGTAACAAACTTTTATTTCAAAATTATTTAGCAACGTAATGATAGAAATAATGGCTTTGCACATTTCTTGTAGATGACCAAAAAAAATTTTTTTCGTCAAAGAATAAATTTTATCACATCTCTGACTATGCAATCCCAGGGAAAAATGATCAGACCTGACCATGCCTGTTCATGTCTGATCAGACTTGTCTGATTGACTTAGTCTCGACATGACTGCTCCTGCCTAATGTTAAAATCATTACTTATTTTATTATTTTAAATAACTGTGATGTTATAATGAGTTTCTGGTTAAATAAATAAATTAAAACTATCAAAATATATTATAAAATCAATTTTTTATATTATATTTATGATAAACTTATTTTTGATACGTTATATATAATGCCTTTCAATGATTCGCACCGGTCAAAGAATTTTACGGAAAATGGAAACATCAAAAAATTTGGTCAATCTCTAAATAAAAGAAATCACTAAGTAAAAAATTTATATAACATATTATATTAGAAATAATAAAAAAAAATTATTTTGTCTAAATAAGGATAATTCAAAATTTCGATAATAATAAAGGCAGTAATGTAAAAAATTTAGTTACCAAAAAAATTGGAATTATTTTTAAAAACGATAAGCATAAAATTATAAAGTAAAATTTTAAAAATAAGATATCTATGAAATTAGACAAATCATAAAAAGCAAACAAGTGAAATGACAGATATTTAAAAAAAAATGGAGAAGAATAAATTTAGACAAGTCAATAAAAGACAATTTAGAAATATAAAAATTGACAATTCTTAATTATTCGTAAACTTAAAAAATATCCATCTCTAAATAGTAGACCAGTAAATTTAGACATATCTTTAATTACTTGGACATCTCTAAATATTTACAAATATAAATTTTTACAATTCATAACAAAGACGATTAGAAAACACTAGTAATCATACAAAAATAAGTACTAAGAAATTCTAAAATACAAAGATAGCTAAAAACTAATTAATTTTCCTGTGAGCCGCTGCTCCAGGAAGTTATAAAGTTATTTGCGATCAATTGTCCTGTTATTTTTAAAACACCAAGATTTTGCTTTTAATCTTAGTAAAAATATTTCGAGGACCCGGAACTACCAACAGCTCCTGTGACCGCTGCTCCAGGAAGTTGTAAAGTTATTTACGTTCCGATTGTCCTGTAATCTAAAAATACACCAAGATTTTTTGCTTTTTAATCTTGGTAAAAATATTATGTAGACCCAGGAAACTACCAACAGCTCCTGTGACCGCTGCCCCAGTTTTTATATCAGTGACAACTTGTCAGTTTTCAAATTGATACGAGCATCAAATTGTTACGGCTTGAGGAATTTACAAAGTACCAATAGCGTGTGTACTGAGAAGGTATATGTGATACAATAAATAACTGGTTATTGATCTTGTTTCTGACTGGCAATTTGTAATTTGGCATTTTAAATTGTCTGGTCACCTAACAGTAATTTTTCTTTCAATCTCTTGGTTATGCAATTTTATCGAAAAATTTTATCGAAAAAATTAAAAGAAGTCAATAAAACATGATATGAATATTATGCATACTAAACATGATAGATCTGAGCAAATCAGTTAGCTCTGAAAAGCTTAAAGCAACTTCTTCTTGGCAAATACCTACACTACGGATGTACAACGGCAGGTTAGTAATTTTGGTATTCCCCGGTTCATTGGCTAATAGATTGCTGCCTTCGAGAGATTTCATCAGGAGAAACTTTTGAATATACTAGATCTGCCTTAGTATCTGATCAGTGATATTTTGAGTATTCGTAAAGATTTGAAAAGAGAAATAAAATGGTTTTAGACAAAGATAAGACTGGGTGTTCAGCTTTATTGATCTGATTTGAAGTCTTCTCGAGTACGTGACTTCATTGATGGCTCGAGGCAGAGGTCTAAATCTGTGTGGCCAAAACTGTGTTCCCGGCTTGTGTTGAGCAGAATTTTAGAGGTGCTATTTACGTCAATGAGTTTTTACTGCCAGAGACACATAAATTGCTACTACAAACCAAGGAGAAAGCTACATTACAAAATTTTAAGTATGTTTGGGTGACAAGAGGGCAGATCTTTGTTAAAAGAGACGATGGCTCTGAAAAATTTAAAATTAACTCTGTTTTTGATCTCACTAAACTTCTTTAACATTCAACTGATTCATCTAGTATGTCAACTGTAAATACCTCATCCCTGAATGTACTAAGCCTAAATATAAATAGTGTTACTGGTCATACTGCTGAGTTTCTTGATTTAGTTGATAATACAAAACCTGACATTATTGTACTTGTAGAAACTTGGTTAAAACCTTCAATTGATAACAATATTTTCTCACTTGATGATTACTTCATCATACGAAGAGATCGAATCTTAAAACATACAGATACCGATCGTTACATTCAAGGAGATGGTATAGC
>NW_025401394.1:0-3689 GCF_020080835.1 Cotesia glomerata
CCCACTGATTACATTTTAATGGAATCAACGGCAATCGAAAGAGCATTAAGAAATATTAAATACGTGTTTTTCCATTAACTATGAAAAATTAAAATTAAGATGAGAAATAATATCATTAAGTTACGGTCACTTACTCATAATCAGCTCTCATCTCCTCGATACACAGATCTTTTCAAATATTTTTGGTTCAAAAGTGGTTAAGTTAAGTTGGTAAAGTTGAGATAAAACCAGATAAATTTGACAACCTTGTGAGTTTTGCGTTTGAAGATGGTGGTAATATTCACTGTAAAATTACGGGATGTAAAAATTAAGTGATTATTCGATGTTCTTTGTATAAGAACTGGTACAATATGAAATAAAAGATATTGAAATTTATATTTATAATGCAGATAATGACATATAATCAATAACTGATAATCGAAACTACATAAATTAAAAATTTTGGAATTTTAATACAGTGACAATAAAAGTGGGCATAGTCAAGGAAGCTTTCTGAGACTCTCAAAACGTAATCTGACTAATCTTGATTTTCGCAAATTAGGGTAAAACTTAATAACTTCCTCAATTTTTCAACTCGCCTAGCGGGAAGCAAAAAAAAGATGGAATGCAAGGACCCAGCTGTTAAAATTACCAATTATAGAACCAATAAATTTTGTTCCGAAAAACATGTTGATGCATTTTTATTATTGTAATAATTTCTATTTTCAGTTGTATAAATTCGTAAAATTATTAGAGCAAATAAAATGCGTGTGCTAGAAGTAACTCTGATGTATGTGAAACTTTGATTTTGCAGGTTGTTACTTACTTACACCAACATAATGTTGTCCACCGTAATATCAAATGAGATAATATATTACTGACCAATGAAGGTGAAGTAAAAGTTAGCAGATTATGGTTTTGCAAAACATTTGAAGAATTTCTTTCTGACCTATTGAGCTATCGAATAGGATCTCCTTCTTGGAAGGCCCCAGAAGTAGCAGAAAGCAAAAAGAAATTAAATCGAATAAAGGATATAGCAGTACTGTGTCGATGTGTGGTCTGCTGGAAATAACAGTTGGCTGAACTAGCTAAAGGAAAGAAAGCACCTTATCAAGATATATGCATCCTTCTCGAACTTTGTTTCAAACAATGAAAGAATCCTCCACCAGGTCTCCACAGAGCTTCTAATTGGTCTGTAGACTTTGTCGACTTTATCGCTGAGTAAGTATCTCAACTACGTTAGAATTAAATTTAATTGCCTTCTTTATGGTAACGTGAGTAAATTTCTCAAAAACAGACATTAATATGAAAAAATAAAACAACATTAGAATAATATTATAAACTAGTCACAAAAAATTAAGAGAAATAAAAAAAATTTTAAATTTTTAAAGTGATTTTCAACGAGTAGCGACTCCTGAGAAAAATGAGCATACAGCAAACAACAAAGTAAATTGTAGCTCCAAGTGTCTAGTTTTCAGATATGACCATGAAAATTTTTCATCATCTTTGGGTCTCAAGAAATTCTAGGAAATCTACCGAAAAAGAAATTTTCCAAATTTTTTCTCATCTTAAAAAAAGGTCTACGAGCTTCAAAAAAAATTTTTTTATTATTTCACTCCTAAGTTTATTCAGAAAATTTAATTCTCTTTAATGTGACGTAATCAAAAAGTCTGTAAGATGATTTGCCACGGAGTTATTGTTAATTAAAGCAAAAAAAGTTCTTTTTAAACTTTGACAAAGAATAACCCCTGGAAATAATGATAAGTACTCAAAGGAGCGTTTCAAAAACTATATGAGATTTCTTATGAGATACCGCGAATGGCTTTTTATGAATAAATTTCTTTTGAAGCGAAAAGTTTGACTGAAAAAAACAGAAGTTCGCATAACTCATGATTTTTGGAAAACTTGGTATAACTTTGGATAGAAGAGATAAACGAAGGTTATCGTATGTAATTTCCTTTCCAACTTTCAAGCGTAACGTTCTCGATTTTCTAGGACAAGATTTTATTATTTTTAAATTCCAGGTTGGCCTTCATTAGGGTCTTAATAGACCCCAGGTGGGCCTGTTGCCAAGTTTCCTCTTTTAACTTTTAAGGATTCTTATAAGGCTTAAGAAAATCAAGAATATCAATTCCGATTAATAAAAATATATTTTCAGAAAACTCTTTAAGAAATAGATCGAGTCAGTCCATCTCTCCGGACATAATTCCGGGGCCGAAGATGTTCGGCTGGCTGACTTTCTTTGCTGACTGCTTTGGATCTGCATCCAAAGTGGCCAAAAAGAATTATAATAATTGATAAAATTAACAACGTTGTATCTCAGGTTACCCTAGAGAAGTCGTCAGAAAGTCCAGCTCTCAGCGATGTTTCTCGGCTGCTTCCTGGCGACTCTCTTATCACAAGCGATTTCCGTTATTTCCGCTGGATGATGAACTTTATTCATCACCAACGAAGCAGTTAAAATTTTAATTAAATAATATAAATTTAACGGGAACGTTACACCCCCCGACCTAAAAAAGTCGCAGCGGTTCACCGAGAAGCGGTGCGAGTTCTAAAATAAATTTATCCAAACAAAAATGAGAGTTTAAGTTGCTTAATCTAAAACCTGAGATACAACGTGAACATAAAATCGTTCTTAAAATCTTATACAAAATTATAGGTCATTAATAACGACTTTTACGCAAGCTTAAATTTTCTGTTTGCTCACGAATGAACCGGAATAACAAAAACTTTTACTTGAATTTGACCTAATTTGGCGTTGATGTACTTGGTTGTTGGTGCATGAGCTTGTCTGAGTGACCTACTGCTGATTCATGAAGCTGATTTGAGATTGGTTCCTAGATACAGAGATGTTGGATGATAACACGAAATCTTATGCTTATAACCCTCTCTGAATTTTAAGGACATGCAAAGAACATCCAAGCTCACTTAAGTGTCCGGCTCTGTCGCACGTAGCGGGCATCACTTTCTTGACCGTTAAAAATAACCAGTCAAGGTTGATCCTGCTCAATCTATAGGTTTCAACGCGTATAAATTAGTTTTTTATACGCGTGAAATTATCAGCTGCTTCTACGTTATCTATCAAATAGAGAACCTCTTTATATTTTGGCGTAGTTGAATTTCTCAAATCAGTGATTCCTGACAAATTCCAAATTTCAACGTCTTTTGAGTAAGACTACGAAGTTAAAATGTTAATCAACCAAATTAGATCCATCCTTATAGGTGAAAATTTCAGTTTATTTCAATTTCGGTTCACGTTTCCGTTAAATAAGCCGTGGTCAAAATTAATACCATTCGCAATATTATTGTTCATAAATTTTGTTTTATCTGCGATACTTTTGTTTGATTGTTACTATTTCAGTTGATTGGGCCAGAGATAATGGGTTAGAAGTAAATCTACTTAAAACTAAAGCAATGGTAATGGGATCAAATAACAAAGTAAAAGCTCTTATGCGAGAAGGTATTCCAGAGCTAGAAATTGATGGTGTACCTCTACCTTATAATTGAATGTATCAAGTGCCTTGGAGTTCATTTTACGTGTAATTTATCGTGGAACTTACACACATCAAAAACTAAAAGTAAAATCAATTCAGCATTATATAGCCTGAAATTACGTAGAAATATTTACACTTCATCAATTAAAAAATTACTTGTATCGGCAACTATTTTACCGTTAATTGATTATTGCTCTATAGCTATAGAGCCTTGTT
>NW_025401395.1:0-3687 GCF_020080835.1 Cotesia glomerata
TTAAACTTTGACGTTAAAGACATAAATGATAAACATCACGATAAAGTAAAAGTACCATTTAATGTACCATATAAAATAAAAAATATTTATTAAAAAATAAAATAAAAATAGTACTATTAAAGATAAAAACATAAAGATTTATAAGCCTAAAGCCATCGGAAGTCCACCAAAGTAATAATTACCAGATTAGAAGTTTAACACTGGAAACATAAATAAGAGAGCATAATCTCAATTAACGGCACCCGGCGGAAGCTTTTTGTTAAATAATTGTATTATGTGATAGCATTGCAAGCCCGAGAATACACGCCGGCTTACGTCGGTACAAATTATCCAACTAACAAGGGGGTTATTTATCGAAAAGGGTTCGCTGCCGAGAAAAAAATAGCGGTGCTTTTTCCTCTGAATATAAAATGAACCGAGTCTTGACAAGGTATATATGTCAACTTGAGTAACCTAGTGGAGGATATAGTCCTAGAGAAGGTTTTAAAATGCCGCATGCGATACGGATAAATAGCTCCAAGGAAAATACAAATTGGCCACTTTACAATTTAGCGGTAATGCTTCCTCTGTTTATATCTATATCTACGCAATGGTTGTTATTGTAGCATTTTTTACGCGGCAAATACTTTAACTAACGTCATTGGTTTTGTTTTTGATGATTCATTTTCTTGCAAGCGCTTTTATTTACTTATTTTTTATCCGAATTTAAGTGAACAATTTTTTGCTCAATTATTAATTCTTGAGCTTATTATTTTTAAATAAATAAATTTTTAAACTCTTTATTCAATAAATTTTTCAATTAGTTTAATTACAGCCAACTGTGCAAAAAGTTATTAAATAAATAGACAATTATTTTTCTGAGTAATGAATTCTGGGATGAAAATATTGTTAATTAGAAAAAAAAAAAAAAAAAAAAGAAGATGTAAAAATATTTCAGTAACAAGGTTTTATTCTATCAGGAGAAAGGGGATGATAAAAATGATGTAATTGAATTTAATGTCTATTATGGAGATAATTTTATCGAGTAAAGTGTATGAGGACGTGTTTGTAATACGGATATTATATAGGTAAAAATATACGTATATAATGCAGAGAGGGTGTGGGGTATATTTATGTAGGTTATGGTGATGAATAATCTTTTAGGAAAATAATTTAATAAACGGTGAGATGTATCCGAGGACGTGGGAAATACGTGAGTGAATTGGATTACGTTTACCCGATATACACCGACAACGTTAGCTCGAGTGACGGCATGTCCCGACGGATTTGTTTTCTTGGTTTTCGTATCGTCATCAAACATACATGCTCGTAGACTGGTAGATACATACTAACCAATAAACCTACAAAATATTGCGGAGAAATAATCGATTTTTTATTTTAAATTATTTTAACTTTTATTTTTAATTAAATATTGAAAAAAATCATTTTGATTTTATTATTAAAGATTTTTAAATAATAAATTAATTTATTAAAAGAATTATTTAAATTATTTTGAATAAAAAATTATAAAAATCGATTTATCAAATAATTATTTAAATAAAACTATGAGCGTTAATTTCAGAAAAAAAATGATAAATAATTAATTTTTCAAAAATTAATTTATTAAAGAAATCATTGAAATCATTAAAATATGAGTTTTATTTCAAATAAAAATTTTTACCAAATCAATTTATTAGAAAAAAATAATTCAAATTAAATTAAGAGCTTTAATTTGAGATTAATAATTAAAAAAAATTAGGATGACGGTTGACCCTAAATGCCATCCCTGCAACTTCCCGCTCATTTTGTTATTAAGCGCTAAAAACTGTACATTCGACGCAGTTTTTTAAGCTCCATGAAAAATTTCAAGTTTAAATCGATCGAGCCAGGAATTTCGAAGTAATTTCGAAAAAACACTTTTTTCGGTTTTCTTTCGACAACGATAACTTACGAACGAATCAACTGATTTTGACCGGGCTTGCAGTGATCGACGTAGTTTTTTTATCTTAAGAGCTGATTAGATTTTGGAATTGATCGGTGAAGCCATTTAAAAGTAATTCCAAAAAAACCTCATTTCAAAAAATTTTTTTTTGTAGTTTTTTTGAGATTTCTCAAAATCTACTGATTCGAATCGGTCCAAATAGTATTCAAAATCTAAGTTTGGTCAAGCCCTTTTGAATGGCACCAACCGCGATTAAATCGGTCAAGCCATTAAAAAGTTATAAGAGGGTCACATACATACATACATACATACAACCGGTGGATGGACGCAGTGAACCTGCAACTGACGCAACACATGACTGAGGCAGTGCTTATTACCAGCAGAAAAGTGGTAGAGACCATTAAGTTGAAAGTCGGCGAACAAGAAATCACATCACAACTTTATATCCGATATTTGGGAGTGATGCTTGATGCCCGACTCAACTTCAAGCAGCAAATGGAACATGTCAGTGCCAAAGCGTCAGTAGTGAGGGCTAGTCTCGCACGACTAATGCCGAACGTCGGAGGCCCAAAGCAGAGCAGGAGGCTATTATTGTCATCAGTAGTCACATCGGTGCTCACTTACGGAATATCCATTTGGGCCGACGCACTAAAGACGCAAGAATCATGGAGAAAGGCTGGACCAGTATATCGACTGAGTGCCCTACGAGTAGCTAGCGCCTTCCGCACAATATCAGAGGAAGTAGTGTGTGTTATTTCCGGTACTCTGCCTCTCAGAGTCCTAGCTAAGGAAAGACGGAACCTATATTAACGAAAAAGGTCAACCACACTGAGCCCTGAAGAACTTAGAAGGGAAGAACGGCAACACAGCATCGCAAGATGGCAACAGGAGTGGAATGCTGCAGAGAAAGGTCGGTAGACGTACCGTCTCATATCTCGGATTGATGTGTGGTTCAACCGGAGTCACGGTGAGATCAACTATTATTTAACGCAGATGTTATCAGGACACAGATGTTACCGGAAGTATCTTCACCGCTTTAAGCACGATGATACCCCAGAGTGCCCGTCCTCTCCAGGGGTCAATGAAGATGCGGAGCATGTTTTCTTTGTGTGTCCACGTTTCAACCAACAGCGCGATGAGTTAGAGAAGATTCTGAAAAAGAGAACCCAACCAGAGTCAATAGTAGAAGCAATGTTGTCGTCAGAAGCTGCCTGGAACGCCACAAGCACTTTTGCTACAAAAGTGCTCACAGAGTTGCGATCCATTGAGAGGAAAAGAGCGAAAAACAGAATCTAGAAGAAAGAAATAACATCCTAGCCACCAGAAGGAAGAGCGGTAGCTAATTCCTCCCCCGCGAAGAAATGCCTTACGGCGGTACCATGGGGGATCAGAGGATAGAAGAGAAAGGGGTTTAGGGATTAGTGGGTAGGGGCGTCAGCGTCGAGTTTTAGTATGACGCTGCGTCAAGTCGCCACATATCCAGGCCAAACAGCTATGCCTAGAATCCGTAAAAAGGATTCCCCCCCCCTAAGGAAAAAAAAAACATACATACATACACACACACACACACACACACTCGGGGCAGAAGAGATACTGCTACCAGGCGCGTCTCCCCGAGCGGATGGGAGAACGCTCGCTGTCCTTGGATGACACTTAATCTCTTAGTTGATGAGGTACAGCGGGTAGGAGCCAAGCAAAATAAGCAAACAAAATAAGCTCCCGTGGACAGAACTCTCCTTTAATGGGTTGGTCACACTAACTGACCT
>NW_025401396.1:0-3685 GCF_020080835.1 Cotesia glomerata
GCAGTAGATTTTTCTCCAATCTGGTTTTTATTAAAAAAGTAAGTATATAATGAGTAAGCTCTGCTGGCTGTTATACGATTTTCTCGTTCACTTAGCCATACAGAGTAAAACTCTGTACTTTTAGAACAAATCGTTATCGCATCTGCAGACAATCGATTAAAAACTGCGGAACAACAAGTGTTAATGGGATCAATTTTATGAAAATTTTTCACATCTGTAAGTAATTGTGATGTCTTTTGATTAATAATAATTGCTTCAATGTTTTCGGGGCGTAAAAGTAAATTATGATTGTCATCATGATTAATTTCTTGCAAAGTTGCATGTCTTCCAGACCTGCAAGTTAGTATTAAAAACAAAGGGAAACAACATTTATTAAGTCAAATTCTCACAATTCACTAAAAGATAAACAACAAGTTCAATAGATCGAGTGAATAATGATAATCTCACTGGCTTAATTCCAACATAAAATATTAAATTCATAGTGTAAACTATTTACAAAAAAATCAATAAAAAATTTTTTCAAATTAATTAAGATGAAAAAGTATTTACATATGTTTTTGCTAACGCTTTGATAAAGGGGTTATCTTCAACCATTATCTTACGAAAATTTTCTTCATAATCATCATCAGTACCATCAACTTGATTAGAAGTATTCCAAAACCAGCAGTCTTATCATCAGCTTCTTTTATAGGTGTCGCCAGTTTCAGAGTTCTCTAATTGCAGTTTATTTTTTTTTTAATTTTCCCTCAACACTTTTTTTTTTTACATCAAAACAATTGTACTCCAGTAAAGGCTTCATCCATCATATTTTTTCAAGGGCTGATTTATGTGGAGCACTTTTCCAAACACATTTTTATATCTGTGCAAGTCGATATTTTTTAAACTCTCCAGATCATTTCTGAAAGAAGGCAAAAAGATAAAATTATTACTTAAATAATGTATAAGGCGTCATTGATTTTAATAATTATCAAAAGAACGTATTTTAATACTTAAAAAATCAAATGTCATAATTACCGGTTACAATGAACAAAAAGTACTTTCTCCACTGGCAATAACTTGCAAAAGTACCTCCTAATCAGCTTTTACATGAACATTCCATACCAATTATTTTGCCATCTTTTGAGAATTTGGCCATTTATTTCGTGAGGTTCATTTTTAAACTTGTTGTTTGTAAACAAAAATGCGAGAAGGTGGTAATCATCACTCTCACTATTATTATTTACGATACCACAATTTAATATATGACCACGATCAATTATATTTTTCGCCACCAATAAAGTTTCTACTATTGGGGTAGAAGAACAAATTTACATATTTCTTGGATAGACACACGCATTTTTATTTCTCAATTAATTACTTTTTATTCACATCAACGTGTACTTTAACGGATCAGCTGATACTATAATCCTACAATCGCTAGTTGGGTTTTCTACCACCAGACGGTCAAATTTTAAGCCACGCCCCTCCCACGGATCCCAATAGACGCCAAGTGGGGTACAGCGGTAGTAAGGTAGAAACCACAGTATAGTCGCTCCATAAGAGGGTACTGTGGGATTAAGTAAATTTTTTTGTAAGCTCGCGGGAGGACATCGGTCTACGTTTAGTCACTGGGTCGACTACTTTCGTGAGCCGAATTAGAAGCCGTTGTATAGACGCCAAGTGGGGTACAGCGGTAGTAAGGTAGCAACCACAGTATAGTCGCTCCATAAGAGGGTACTGTGGGATTAAGCAATTTTTTGTAAGCTCACGGGAGGACATCGGTCTACGTTTAGTCACTGGGTTGACTACTTTCGTGAGCCGAGTTAACGAGCCTTTGCATACGATTAGTCTCTTTGCGGGGTGACAAAGCGGTAGCGTGGAGTTGAGGAGAGTAGTAATAAGTTGTAGCATTAAGTGAGTTAGTTGTAAGTGAGTGTGTGTACGTGCAAGCGCACGAGTTGTTAAATTCTTTGTTAATAAATTTTGGTACCGTTGTTAAATAAAAATTTATTCATTTTCAGAACCACCTTCCCCAACTCTCTCTTCCCTGTAGATTAATAGAATCAGCTCTGGTATCCGGTTCCAGGAACCGAGAAAATAATCCTGGTGGCGCGCTGGTAAATCTTAGAGTCAATTGTTGAATATATTGTTGTTGTTGTTAAATTTTACTAAGGGCCAAATGAGCGGGAATTAAACCACCCGTTACAATATATGGAGCAATATACAGCCATCCAAGATTATATATAATCCCATTTATAATTATATATAATTATATATGCTTATATATAATTAACATATATAAAAATTTTTTCTTTGAAAAAAAATTTTTTTTTGGTAATCACGAAAAGTGTAAAATGATGTTTATAATTACGTTTAAATAATTCTGAAATACAAAATTTGTTACATTTCCTATGAGATGTTTTGGTCTGCTACTACCTAATAGTAAAATCATTATTTATTTTATTATTTAAATAAGTGTTATATTATAATGAGATTCAGTCAAATAAATAAATTATGAATTATGACTGTCCAAATATATTATAAAATCAATTTTTATATTATATTTATGATAAACTCATATGATACATTATGTAGATCATAGAATCATTGTCATCTAAGACAGCAGCACAGCAGACAGAAACTTCAAGACGCACGGAGATCACTAAAGTTAAGCAGCATTGAGCAGGGTTAATAGTTGGATGGGTGACCGCTGGTGTTATAGCCGTAAAATTATAGCTAGATATTTTTTTTTGCATTATAATTGGTCACAGAGAATTGCGTAGGACCATATTAAATACTATATCCATAAAATTAACCCAATAATTAATTAGATGTAATAAATATATAATTAAATATTTATAACGGGTATTTTCGTCCCCGTGCGTTAGCGAGGACGAAGTCCGAAATAAATAATCTGGCCTACCTGCTTTACCTGTTGTTGGGCGCCAGGAGCTTTGCTCCGATCACGTCGATTTCCGGCTACTCCGGTCCGGGACTCTCTTCGTCGGGTGGCGGGCCTTAAGGGTACGACTTAATTATAGAGGAACGAGGAAAGTATTTGGGATTGCTTGCATTAATTCGCAATTAATTAAAAAAAAAATTAATTAAAAAAATTAAATTATAAATTTATTAACAATAACTGAAAAACGCTTGGTTAATATTGACAAATCAAGAAAGTAAACACAAAGGAAAATTAATAACAATAATCGTCGACGCTGTCGTCGATTCGCAGTTCGCAACCCGAACAAGGAAAAAAGTCCAAAGTCGCCGCAATAATAACAATGAGTTAATCATAATAATCCACTTGGCAAATAATAACTCGCTAAATACCAAAAAAATAATGAACCTTCGCTCAGCTAAATTAATAACCATCGAATCAGAAAAATCAATCTTTCGCTCAAATTAATTAACGGCAATTAATTAACTAAATAAAACAATAATCTTCGCTGAACTCAAGTAAATACAATTAAGCAAGATAATAAAACATAAATCGTTGTATCAATTCAGTTAATTTCAGTAAATTAACAGAAAAAAAATTAATCTTCGCTAAATTCCAGTTAATAACCATTTATTAACTCAAAGAAATAAATCGAATCGCCGGCTTTTAATTAATGATGATTTTATTAAAAAATTAATAACAACACAAAAAAAATAAATCTCCGCTTTAGCTTTAATTAATCAACGATTAATTAAACAAAGTAAACTC
>NW_025401397.1:0-3685 GCF_020080835.1 Cotesia glomerata
ACCCATGTAACCCCTTAAGTATTGGTACAGTTTTAGCTTCCCATTGAAGATGGTCCACCGTATCAAAGAGTTCTAGAGCATCGCATTCTGTCAGAAATGCTTTCAGCTGTGACGCCCAGTTGAACATCGAGGCTGTTCGATTGTTTTTAGCCAGGTTTAAAAGGCGTAGAAGGCAAATTTTATGCAAGCAGTTGTCGTTAGCTTCGAGTGTTTCAATCACCCATCTCAAGATACAGGTCATGGCTTTCAAGGCGACGGGATCGAGTCCGAACTATAGGCGTACAGCCCAGTTTGGAGTGTTTCTCGGCAATTTAAACAGCTTCTTGAAGAAGAAAGTTTGGGCAGGTTCCAATGAGTTTCTGTATCATAATCCCCAGGCTGAAATAGTGTCTAAGAATACCGAACGTACGCGTTCCATGAATCACATTTAGCTTTTGACAATATAGACAAGGACACACCCGAAGCTCTCTTTGCTTTGCTGATAGCAGAGTTCAGGGCTTCTGGCCCTCTGGTTGACGTGGATACCTCGACTCCCAAATAAGTATAACTCTTGACTAACTCAAGGCAGGTTTGCTTATAAGTTATGTAGTGTGAGGGGCAGTCACGTACTCTCTCTGCTGCTTTAAAAACGAGGATTTTCGTTTTGGCTTTGTTGACTGTTAGTTGGTTTAAGTCACAGTACTCTTCAAGGGCTATCTCAGCTTACGCAAAAGGTCTATATGCGAATGGGCAAAAATTACAGTTTCATCTGCGTACAGCAGCAGGAGAATATCAACAACTTCATTTATGTCCAGAGCATAGAGACCTTTGGAGCGGAAGAATTTTTCAAAGTCATGCAAGTACAGGAGGAACAGGTCCGGGCTTAGGGATTCACCCTTTAAAACACCTTCATTGATCTTAAAGTGTTCTGACCTTCCTTGGTTCTGACTTGCATAGACGCTTGGTCATATAGTGATCTTATGGTATTGATAAACTTGCTGCTGACATTTAGATCTTGGAGTTTCTGCCAAAGACGCGCATGAGGCACAGAATCAAACGCTCTTTGGAAGTCGACAAGTACACCGTAAATTTCTCTGTCATCGTTATGACGGAATTGTATCTGAATGGCACTGAGAAGCGTAAAGATGGCATCCGTGCAGCTGCGTCCTTTCCCGAAGCCCATCTGTGAATCAGGTAAAACATTTTCAATGTCCATCCAGAGGACTAAGCGCTTTTTTAAAATGCTGGTGTAAATTTTGGTGATAATATTGACAAGAGCATTTTCTCGGTAATTATTTGGGTCAGTCTTGTCGCCTTTTTAGTGCAGCATCGACATCCAGATCTTCGCCCAGCTTTTCGGGATTTGTTCTTCAGAGAGCACTCTGTTAAATAGGGTACTTAAAAGTTCTTTGTGCTGAGTCGTGAGGGTTTTCAAAAGCTCGTTGATTAGTAAATCTAGGCCAGCAGCTTTGCCAGATTTCAGAGTGCTTAGCACCACGTTAAGTTCCGGAATAGTGATTTCAGCGTCTAAGATTTCGTTGTGAGTGATGTCCAGTATACTTATATGCCCCTTAGGGCAAAAGGTCTCGGCTTAAGGATCGCAGAGTGGAAATTGTTCCAGCAATTTAATCGAGATGTCGGATGCGCTGTGCTCAAAATTGAATTTTTTAACTGCGGTCCAGAATTCAGCCGGAGCCTTGACGTTGCCAAACGCTGATTTGATACTGTCTATGTGAGCTTTTTTTTTTGCTTTACAGACTTCCCGGTACTTGTTCTTGCTGAAACAGCGTGTCTGAGAGAGTTATGGTTTCGGACGCTTTTTAGTTTCTTTAGAGCCTTTCGTACATCGGTTTTGGCTTTTTTACAGCTCGAGTCAAACCATGAGTTGCGTAAAGTCCAACTGCTTGATAAGCAACTGAAACTTTTAAGAGGGTATTCTAGTGTAGAATTTCAAAAAAATCGATTTTTTTTATATTTCCAAAGTTTAACTATCTCCAGAATATGTCTACGAGAAGATTTTTGAAAATTAAAGTTATTTTCGGAGCTATAGACATTTTACTGACCCGGCCTCCAAACTGGTTCGGTTGGGTCTAGTCGAACAAAAGACATTAGGGATTCTCCGTCTACCTGAATCTATATTTCTCAGTTAAACCTTTTGTCCTTTATATAAATATATGTAGTATAATTAATATATATATATATATATATATATATATATATATATATTATCATTAGTGCTGTTAAATTCGCCCGCTCTGCTGGGCACTTCATAGAATTGTATTTTAGAGATCTAGACTTGAAATTCTAATGGGAGTATTGTTTAGATTTGGTACAGGTATTTCCCAAATTTCATCAGATTGTCTGCCCGTACCTTTTATCCCTGTGATTATTCCTAGCTTAATATGCATTGTAAATTTTAATGTGCAATCACTCATAACATTCCAGTGGTTTTTTTCCAAAAATGAATAATGACTGAAACGAAGAAAAAAATTTGAAATGATCATTAGAAAAGTTTCCAGTTAAAGTAATTGCGCGTCTCATAAGTGAAGTTGAAATTTGGCTAAGGCTTAAAGCGTGACGAATTTTGCCGTTAATTTAAATTTCCTCCGTGACATCAATTTTTCATAGAAACTTATTTGTACATATTGTTTTTAACGAGAATTCCTCTTAGAATAAATAGCCAAATTCCTCTTTTTCATATCTCCTCAAGTGCTTAGAAAATGCATTCGAATCTGTTACGTTCCCGCAATCCGGTAATAAGAACAATCTCATGGGTTATGTGGATCAGCAAAAATAAAATGTATGTAAAATTCTTAGTCCGTTGAGTGAATAGCTACTATGTAAAGTTAAATTTTGGAAACCTTGCTAATCGACTTTTTGCCGCTGCCAAAGTTAGGTGAGGACGATTGTTGTGAGAAAATATAATTATTAAAAAAGGAAAATATTTAAATCCTGTTGGCCTTTGGGAGGCCATTCCCGTAAGTTCCTGTTTTCTCTTTGAGATTCTCTATCAAATTCCTATATCTGTAGGAACTGTATTTGAAAAGTAGAATTTTATACAATTATCACCCCCGTTACACTCTTATATGGGAGAGGAATTTCATAAGATCCTTATTCGAGAAAAATTTTGAGTACATTATAAAACAAAAAGAAACAACAAAACTTCAAGTCCATAGAAACTTTTGTTTTGAAATGATAGATTTTCATTGTTAACACCCCCGCAATCCCTTCTAGGGTTAGAATTCGAGAAAATCCACTCTTAGCTGAACTTGACATCATACACCAGAAGATTCTCACCAAATTTAGAGTCTGTAGAAGTTACAGCTTGGAAATTAAAATTTTAGATTTTAGCACCTATCCCCGTAATTCCTAATTTGTGTAGTCTTTATTGAAGTTCATTCAGAGATGATCTCTACATGTGAGAAATAAAAAGATTTTTACCAAATTTAGAGTTTTTAGAAGCTATATTTTGGAAATTAAGAATTTTACAGCACACCCACCCCTGCGATCCTTATTGGAGGTAATTCGTTGTAAAGTCCATTCTTAAATAATTTCTATATTATATGTAGAAGACTCTTACTTAATTTGGGGTCTGTAGGAGCTATAGCTTGGAAAATAAAAATTTTATTTGTTAACAACTACCCCCACAAACCCCTGTTGAGGTGAACCATCGTGAAATTCGTTCGTATATTATTTCTACATCTCT
>NW_025401398.1:0-2500 GCF_020080835.1 Cotesia glomerata
TAGTTTCTCCTCTGCCCCAAGTGTGTGTGTGTGTGCGTGTGTGTGTGTGTGTGTGTGTGTGTGTGTGTGTGTGTGTGTGTGTGTGTGTGTGTGTGGCTATGTGACTATGTGACTCGCTTATAACTTTTGAACCACTGAACCGATCCGAACCTTCCAAACGGCGTTCTAAAGAGTTTCCTCAAACTAAAATTTCTTGTGAATTTGAACCAATTCGGACCAATAGATTTTAAGAAATTTTGAAAAATCGCAGAAAAACCAAGAAAAAATTTTTTTTTGAAAGTGGTTTTTTTAGAATAACTTTTAAACGGCTTTATCGATCAACTCCAAAAATAAATCCGCCCTTAAGCTTGAAAAACCACGTCCATTGCCGCTAATCCGGTCAAAATCGGTTAATTCGTTCGAGAGATATCGTGAACGAAAGAAAACCTAAAAAAGTGTTTTTTTTACATAACCAATATTTCTTTTCGGACCGTTTTTGATGAAATAAAATTATTTTTAGAGCTTAAAAATCCACGTGGATCGCCACCAAGAACGTAAATATCGGTGGATTGGTTCGAGAGCCATCCTCGACGAAATATTTGGAAACAAGTGTTTTCTTAACATAACTCCGACATTTTTTGGAATAACTTTCAAACGGCTGTACCGGTCAATTTCAAAAACTAATCAGCTATTAACATAAAAAATTACGTCGATTGCCGTCAAGCCGATCAAAATCGGTCAATTCGTTCAAGAGATATCGTGAACGAAAGAAAACCTAAAAAAGTGTTTTTTTTCGGAATTACTCCGAATTTCCCTATTTTATCAATTCAAACTTAAAGATCCTTAATGGAGCTGAAAATTTATTTTCAATTAGCGGTTGATTTATTTAAAAGTAATTGCGGTTAGAAAATTCAAAAAATATTGCTTATGAAATTCTATCAGACTTTTGAGCTCGAAGAGCTCAAAAGCATAGAAAAGCTATCTCTTTGAGCTTGGGGAGCTTAAAATAACACTGAACTGGTATTTTTGAGCTCGAAGAGCTCAAAAACATCATTCGTACAATTCTAAGCATCTAGAAATGAAATTAGCGGGAAGTTGCAGGGATGGCCTTCAGGGTCTACCGTTTTTCGAATTTTTTTATTAAATGAATTAATTTAAATTCGTTTAAATTTTTTGTTCGATTCAAAATAAATAAAAATTTCCTAGAGATTAACTTTGAGACATGGGCTACCAATAACGATTGTTTGGAAAGATTAGATATCGTTACTAATCTACAATTGTTAACGATGTAGCCAAAAGAGCGCTTCGATTAACTCAAGAATACATCAACATCTTAACTCATAAAAAAGAACAAAAACAATTTTTAGTGCAAATTATTCATGAAAACAAAAATACTTATTAATTATCATAATGCGACTAAAAATTGCTTACTCTCTAAATCTGAAACCGAGAAAATCACTAGAAATTAGTGCATATACACTATTTCACAGTTATAAGTATACCACTTGGTATACTTATAGCTGTAAAACAGTGAAAAATGACTGTTTCAGATGAAGAGAGTAACAAATAAATGTGAATAGAGACAGAAAAAATACAAATAAGCGGCAATATTATTAAGAATGTATTCGATACATCGTATTGTGAACGTTACTGTAACTGTTAATCTTTTTAATAAAATTTTTGGAACATTTATAAATAAAATAAATGATTATAACATATGAAACTTTACAGCAAGACTGAAAAACTCTGATAATAACTATAAACACAACTTAAACCACAAATAACTTTTAAAGGAAAAATTTTATAGAAAGATTGTAATAGAACTTTTTTTTAAAGTATTCAATTTTCCATCAGAATATGCCTCGGTCATAGTCGTAGTGGCATTTTTTTTCGAAGGAAAAAAATTAATACCAAAAAATTCCAAATTCCCATGTTATTTAAATGGAAAATGTAACTCGATTTCGGCACGGTTTAATGTGGTAATTAAAAGTTTATTAATGTAAGATATTTTTTTTAGGTCAAGAACGAAAAAACCAGGGGGCGGCAGCAAAAAAAAATAATGGGAAATAACGGACACCCTACTGCACATAGGAGCGATAAGACAATAATTGAATTGTTTAAATTATTTTTTAATCCTAACAATGCTAACGTGATATATTGACACCTTTGAACACCACAAACAAGTCAATTGACATGAAAAAGGTTATTATTTATATCACAATAATTAAGTGCTGATTTAGTGTTACAAGTATGAATGAAGAAATATTAAAAATCTAATCGATTAAATTATTTTTTAATCCTAACAATGCTAAGCTGATACATTAATACCTTTGAACGTCACTGGCACGTATATTTACTTAAAACGATTGACTTTTTATTTTACAATAATTAAGTGTTTATTTAGTCGAAGAGCTTAAAAGCATAGAACAGCTATCTCTTTGAGCTCGAAGAGCTCAAAATAACACGAAAATCATATTTTTGAGCTCAGAGCTTAAAAACAACATAACTGTTGAGCGCTTAG
>NW_025401399.1:0-25000 GCF_020080835.1 Cotesia glomerata
CGGCTTTCTGCAGAAACTAGCCTCACAAATAGTACAATGATAAGGCTTATTACCAGAATGTAACTTCATGTGTACGTAGTATGACGAGGCCGATGACAATACTTTACCACATACTTTACACGGTTGTGGTTTTGCTCTGCTACCTTCTTTAGTTGTCTGCTGACTACTGGACTGACGCATCGGTCCATCCGGTGTGTTTTGATTCCCTTGATTTTGCTGCTGCTGCTGTTGCTGCTGTTGCTGATGCATATTTTGTGCTTGAATTCGCTCTTCTTGTGACAAATCTTCCCGATCTTCTGACAAATTTACCATAGAATTAGAACCCTCTGATCTACTTGACGCCACTGAGTAAAATCCCATTGGTTCACTTTTAACTTGGGGGTCAAACATTGATGTCATAACGTGACGACGTGACGACGTTGGCCCGCCAGATTGCTGTTGGTGGTGGTGAGATTGTTGGTGATGTTGCTGTTGCTGTTGTTGTTGTTGTTGTTGCTGCTGCTGCTGTTGTTGTTGTTGCTGCTGAGATGTTGGAGCCGAAGGAGCAGGTGGTGGTGGTGGTGGTGGTGGTAGTGGAGGAGGTGGAGGCGGCTGCCCTGCTTGTTGCTGTTGCTGCTGCTGCTGTTGAGGTCCTGGCTGCTGGTGATGCGGCTGGTGGTGGTGGTGGTGATGCTGATGTATTAAATGTTGATTGGGGAGCAGAGTCAGATTGCGCTTGACAAACTGCTCATATCCTGCGTACCAATCCACCTGTGTTACACAATTTAATTAATAATAGTATGTACCATCCATTATTACACAAACTATTTTATTGTTATTGTTTGATAATACCTAAAAAACTGTAATTATCATAAGTATTGTTATTATTACAATTGTAATAGTGCAATGATCGTCCGCGACATTGACCAACTACCGGGATCTTATTACTTTGACATTCATTTTTGACAAGTGACAAAAGAGATCTACTAGATCAGCTGATTGCATAACGTTTTTCCGCGGGCATTGAATAATGATTTAATAAATAATTAATATAAACAATAAAAATAATCAACAATTAATTTATCAGTATAAAAAATAAATAATAGATATTTAAAGAACAGCGTGATGATATTTTGACGCCAAAACCGGATTCTTGAAACACACAACGCGCGCTGTGATGTATAATCAACCAACACACCAACACACGAGATGATGCTTCAGGTATTAGAAAAAGAACAAATATATATTATTATTAATAAACATTTAATAACAAACCTTTGCTAATATAGTGGTCCAGGTAAACAGTAAAAAAGATACGCTTCATCGAGCGTACACTTAACGTAAGTTAATTTAACACTATCAGCCGATACATTTGTACAAATAATGTTTTTCTTTCAACACAAAATATAAGATGGCTGCTGCTATATTTCACGATACCACGCACACACACACATATATATCATCTCCAATATATATTAACAGATATATATGTACCTACCAAGAGGAGACAATTTATATATATATTTCGGTGGTATATATATACAAGTTATATATAAGTATTAAGTATTTATATATAAGCTATATACAAGCAGATATACTCCGAGGTTCGGTGTGTGTCAATTCACGCTTCTATATACCAACTGCGAGTGGTGTAATTGGCTGGTTACTTTAAGCTCCTGCTCATTGAATTTGTAAGAATTATTTTTATTTATAATTAATTCTGATTGGTCGAACTGACTCGGCGATTAAAAAATTCTGTCGCTCTGGCGGCTTAAGGCTGCTATCGCAAATTTTGTTCCATGAAAATGAAGTTAGCTGATTTAAAAATTTTTTATTGGAAATATTTCAATTAAATAAATTTTACTTATTAAAAATTTGAAAAATTATAAGTGTCATTTTTTATAAATATTTTTTTAAGTATAATTTAATTAATAGAAATTATTAAACATTTTTAGACTGCTAACTTCAATGACATTAATTAAAGTTAGCTGTCACTTGACAAAATTTTAATTTTATTTAACATTTAAATTAATTCTAAAAAATTCTTTTTAAAAAATTGCATTTTTTATTTTTTTAAATTTCTACATGTCAATTCTTTTTTTCTTATTGTTTTTGCCATAATTTATTTGTTAAAAAAAGTTCTGAAAATTAAATATCTGCTAAATTAATTTTCATCTAACTTCAGTATCATTACTGTCGCCCGGTTTCGCCATTGGAAATTTGACACATTTGCTCGGGTTTTGCTTCAGCCTTCAATTCAATGTTTAACTTTTGCTGTCGAATATTAAAATTATTTATTTAAAAAATATACACTTTACTTTGTAACTTCACATAAAATTCTGGAATTATTATTATTGATAAGTTAATAAAAATAAACTGAGTAATTTTTAACTACTATTAATTATTTAATTAAAAAAGTTGGTTTTTAAGTACAGTAAGTATTTGTTTAATGCCAAGATTCTATTGATTTTTTTATCATGATAAATTTAACAGATATTTAATAATTTTTTTAATAAATAAATTATGGCAAAAAAATTGACATAGAAATTTTGAAAAATTAAAAATGCAATTTTTTAAAAATAATTGGAGGAAATTTTTTTGTTAAAAAAAATTAAAAAATTCTCTAGTGATTGCTAACTTTAATGTGTTTTTTTTTTCTGTTCGTTTGTTTTTTTTTTTTTTTTATCAATTATAATAATTCATTTGTTTTTATTTATTGATTTATTTACAGTGAAATAAAGTTAATTTGATTGTTGATTAAAATTATATTATTTACAGAAACAATCATGCAGTCCATCACTGATCCTGTCACAAAAGCTGTAGTTGATAATATTATGGGAAATTTGCCGACCAAAAAACCATTAGTTAGGTGTCATGATTGTGATTTGTGTTTCACCAGCGAAACTGTCCTAGATGCTCATTTACAAGGAGCACGGCATGCAAAACAGGTATTTTTTTATTGAGTGTGATTTCCTGGTAATTAACTAAAGATTTATGAGATTGCTGGTTAATTTTATTTTACTTGTTTTATTTTTATAGATGTTAAAAAATATATTTTGATACATAAGTATTGGCCTACAGCTACACTTTTTACTCATTTTATTGAGGGCTAAATTAAACTATAGTATCACCAACACATCACACGTTTTAGTTTTATTTGTATATGCAATTTAGAGAATAAACATTAGACTGATAAATTAATAATGCGCTTTAAATCTTTTAGATACGTTCAAAAGTAATTATGGAAAATTTAGGAGGAACGAAAATAGCATTCTCCAAAGACCAAGAAGCCAGCGGATTAAAGTGTAATGTATGTAATGTTAGTCTCAATTCAATCCAACAGCTTCAAACTCACTTGAATGGTAATTTTATTTTTATTTAAATAAGATTAAATATTTATCATTAATTTGAATCAATTGAAATATATTTCAATCATTAATAACAATATCAAGATGCATACAATATTAATGAAAATTAAATTAGCCGATATCTAAAAATTTTTATAATTATTTTTATTGAACAAATTGTTACAAAAAAATAAGAAAAAAAATTTCATTTGTAAAAAAACTTGAAAAACTTTGAATGCAATTTTGAAAAAATATTTTTTTTGTTCCAATATAGTAATTAAAAAAATTAATAATTTCGGCTAACTTTAGTATTATACAATAATGAAAATAAAGTTAGCCGAAATCTAAAAATTTTTATAATTATTTTTATTGAAAAAATTGTTACAAAAATATAAGAAAAAAAAATTTCATTTGTAAAAAATTTTAAAAACTTTGAGTGCAATTTAAAAAAAATATTTTTTTTTTTTCCAATGAAGTAATTAAAAAAATTAAAAACTTCGGCAAACTTTAGTATTATACAATAATGAAAATTAAGTTAGCCGACATCTAAAAATTTTTATTGAAAAAATTGTTACAAAAATAAGAGAAAAAAAATTTCATTTGTAAAAAACTTGAAAAAATTTGAGTACAATTTTTAAAAAATATTTTTTTTTTTTCCAATATAGTAAATGAAAAAAAAAATAAAAAAATTAGAAACGTCGACTAACTATAGTATTATACAATATTAATAAAAATTGATTGTTTGATATTTCAGGAAACAGACACAAAAAAAAAGCCGAGAAAGGTAATAATTTAGATGAAACCCAAAATTTATCTTTGAGTAAACGTGAAATAAAACGTTTTACTAAATTGAATAAGTGGTCCAATAGAAATGCCTTAGTGATAGTTTGCTGCTCACAACTTTTTGCTTTTGCATGTTTAATATTCACATTACTTTTCGTCTGTCATTTTATAATCTACTGAGTTAATTCATTATTGTTTTTTTTTTTAAATTATATTTTTCATATGTATTGTTAATAACTAATTAATTTTTGTATTTTTCTATTTATTTTCTTTTTTGTTATTAATTTATTCGTGTTATGTCATTTGGAAATTTCAAATTCTGCTAAACCAATTTTCTATTTATTTGAATAAAAAAGCTTTATTTATATTTTTATTGTAATTGCTTACTTTTTTTTTATTTTTTTTTCTGCTATGGAAAATTCTTTAAACCTGAAAGCATCGTCAGAATTTTTTACGCAACACAAATATAATAAAATTCTGGATAAATATTTTGTGTTGCGAAAAAAAAAAATCTTTCGATTAATGAGTATTCTTTTTGGGGCATGAATGTAGCTCAAGCTAATTTATTATCACAAATGGCATCTATTGCAGTTGTGATAGATAGATAGTGTTGATTGCACATTGATGCATAGGTGGATGGACCGGAACCGACACCGCCAAGCCCGTGCAGCAGCCAACAAAATCTCCAGGAACTCAAGCTGATTCTACAACAGCGGCTGCTCCTAAAAAGAAAGGGGAAATACTGACTTGTGAACAGTGCAATAAATTCTTTAACTCTAAACAACAATATGATGTGGTATGGCTAACTACTATTATCACTAAATGAAGATAATGATAATGATTATGATAATTTATCTAAAATTTATAAATTTATTTTTTTAATTTAAATTTTATTCTACTCAATAGCATATTACGTCAAAGAAACACTTGCACAAAGTGTACAAGCCTATTTTGAAGACGGCTAATAAGAAGAAACGTTACATGCCGTACGGAAATAAGCAGCAGTATCAACAACCACATCACCATCACCAACAGAATCACCAACAGAATCACAAACAGCAACATCATCATCACCAACAACATCACCAGTATCACCCGCAAAGAAATATGCAGCCTTACGATACTTCATCGTATGTCATACCATCACTTGCTAATAATTTTATTTCTGGTGGTTATACCAGTAATTACTAAAAAAAAAATTAAGAAAACCGTTGACCCTAAAAGCCATCCCTGCAACTTCCCGCTAATTTTATACTTAAGCGCTCAAAATTGCACTTATTACGTTTTTGAGCTCTTCAAGCTCAAAAGTCTAGCTAGCAGCGGCAAGACCCATCTTGGACGGATATTATTATTAATTTCTCGGAATCTAAACAAGCAACAAAACTCTAAATAGAGCAACTAATTAACAATAAATTTAGCACTACAAATAAATTTTGTTGGTTGAATAATAAGTCAGTATATGATAGACGAGCTCGTGCTAGCTTGATAGACCTCAAAAGTCTGATAGAAGTTCAATAAAACACTATTTTTTGAATTTTCAAACCACAATAACTTTTGAATGAATGAACCCAAACGGCACAAGAATTTTTTTGGTAATATTTTGTTGAATTTTAGTTGACAATTATTAATTTTTGACTTTTTGTTAAATAAAATTTACCAAAATGCCAACAATTTTTTTTTTCACGCGGTTGGCGGCATTCGAAGCAGTTTTTTAAGCCTCATAAAGAATTTTTAAGTTTAAATTGATCGAACTACACGGGAAGAACAAGATGACACTGGATATCATCCCAGATTATATTGAGTGAAAAAAAATTTCAGATAGTAGCTAGTATAATCCAGATTACAATGAGTATAATCCAGATATCACGCAGTATAATCTGGATTTTTCTAGCTACTATCTGAAATTTTTTTTTTCACCACAGATATCACTGAGTATAATCTGGGATGATATCCAGTGTCATCTTGTTCTTTCCGTGTAGGAATTTCGGAGTAATTCCGAAAAAACACTTTTTCCGGTTTTCTTTCATCAACCATAACTCACGAACGAATCAATCGATTTTGACCGGGTTGGTGTCGACCAACGTAGTTTTTTTAAGTTAAAAGCTGATGAGTTTTTGGAATCGATCGGTGAAGCCGTTTAAAAGTTATTCTAAAAAAACCACATTTGAAAATTTTTTTTTTGTAGTTTTTTTTAATTTCTCAAAATTTACTCATCCAAATCGGTCCAAATTGTATTCAAAATCTAAGTTTGGTCAAGTCCTTTCGAATGGGGCCTACCGCGATAAAATCGGTCAAGCCGCTCAAAAGCTATAAGAGGTTTACATATGGCCACACACACTTACATGCAGACATACGGACATCATCACGGAAACAATCGGGGAAGCTTCCTAGGACTTCAAAACGTTGAGATCTAATGAAAACTCGATTTTCTAAAAAAGGGTAAAACCAATAACTTCCCAACTTTTAAAAATTTTCAATTTTCTTAGCGGGAAGTTAAAAATTTTAATTTTATTTTACATCACATTTTAAATATTTTAAGCTTTTCTTTCACTCTAAAATTAATGAATTAAAAATAATTATAAGCATTAAATAATTTTTATTACGCTTTTTAAATTCAATTTTAAATAGACTATTTAATAATGGAAAAGAAAAATGATATAGTGCAAAACAAAAGTCATTTTACAGTATTGTGTCAGTAATTATTATATCCATCTGAGTAATAAACGTGAATTTAAACATCACAATCAATAAAATGTTGTTTGATCATTTTTAAATATTTAATTATTTATATTAATTAATTAAATACATTAGCTGATTTAGTTTTCCGGTGCATTGACCCAGTGTCAGGCTGAAAGTAATAATTAATTAAACATTAATTTTTTTATGATTAAAAATACATAATGAATAGTTAATATTTACTTTGACTCTACAACTCTCAAGCAGTCGACGCAATTCAGCATTTTGTCGCTGGATGCCTTCAATATCACCCATCAATTTATGCCTTTCTTTTAGAATATCATGATACTTTTGTAATCCAATAATCATCGCATCCCAGAGTTTTTCTTTCTTGTCATCGAATATTTCTCTGTAACGTCGCCAGTACTCGATAATATCTTTCTCAGATATGCATCGTGACAGTACAATCTTATTATCTGCAAGTACTTTTTCCTCTTTGGAATTATCGGATAAGACATGTGTGACTTTATTGTATTTTTCGACGAATTCACGAAGAGCTTTTATAACATTTGTTGATTTAATATCCAACAAGTGGCCCTTATCACACGTCAATTTTATTTCTTCTAGCTCACTTTTACTACTAGCACATATTACATCACTCGAGTGTTTTGATTCGGTATCTGCTTCATCATCATTTTTCCCCTCAGATGTAACATACTTTAAAACTTGTTCTTTTAATCGTAATGTTTTTTCATCCATAATCGATCTCGTATCATCAGAATTTACTTTATCTGATTCTTCTAATAGTTGATTTTTTTTAAACTCATCCGATGATTCAGTATCTTTGTCTTCTTGTTCTGAACACGTCAAGCAATATGAGTAAGGTAAAAAAAAATTTATTAATAAATGAATTTGATCTTTCGACGTTATATTTAATGCCTGTAAAAAATATATTAATAAATAAATTGGATGAGAAAAAAATTTTTTTATTTATAAATCGAAAATTTTTTTTGATGAATTTTAAGATGATACTAAAATTAAAATAATACTTAAGGGTAATCGGAAAAAATAGACACGGAAAAATAGACCCGGAAAAAATTTTTAAGTTATGAAAAATTCATATTATTTCATTAAAATTATTGTAAAGTAAAAATTATAATAATAATAACAGGTAATCGAAAAAAATAGATGAAAATAAAAGTTGGCCGGCATTTAAAAATTTTAATGATTTTTTTTATTAAAAAATTATTACAAAAAAATAAAAAAAAATTTTTTTCATTTGTTAAAAACTTCAAAAACTATAAGTACAATTTTTAAAAAATGTTTTTTAGTCATAATTTAATAAATTAAGCAAAATAAAAAAATCAAAAATGTCGACTAACTTTATTATTATAAAAAATAGACCCGGAAAAATTTTAAAGTTATGAAAAATTCATATTATTTCATTAAAATGATTGTAAAATAAAAATAATAATTTAATAAATCTGAAATAATATGAATTTTTTATAACTTTAAAATTTTTTTCCGGGATTCATAATAATAATATTAATAATTTAATAAATCTGAAGTTAGCCGACGTTTCTAATTTTTTTATTTTTTTTTATTTATGAACTTGGAACAAAAAAATATTTTTTAAAAATTGTACTTAAAATTTTTCAAGTTTTTACTAATGGATTTTTTTTGTTACTATTTTTTCTAATAATTTTTAGATGTCGGCTAACTTGATTTTCATGAAATTAGCAAACATCTAAAAATTCTTGAAAAAATTAATTATTATAAGAAGAATATTTTTAAAAATTTGCACTTGTAATTTTTTAAAATTTCTACACGCGGAATTTTTTTTCATTATAATTTAATTTTTATAAAAATCTACAAAATTTTTTAGATGTTTATTTTAAAATTTTAAACTCTTCTATCTTTTATCGTATATTATTATTAATAAAATATTAAATTATATTACTTGGAAGACTTGATCCAGTTTAATAATAATTTGAGCTTTTTTAGTGTGCGTTGACAAAAGTTCATGAACTTTGTCCTCAATCATAAATCCAGTTTCGTCGGCAATTTTTTTCATTATTCGATTTAATAATTTTCCTTCTAAATTTATTCGTTCTGATGACGAATCTTTTCTCTGCTGATCATATAATTTCGTCATCATATTTTGATCTTCATTACCTTTATATTTAAAATATAAAATATAATAAATTCAATACTCATAGACAGAAATAAATATATAAATTAAAATGAATATTGACTTTGATTAATAATACGCATAGCCTCTTGATACGACGGTAAATCTTCTTTTTTTAGCAGACTCTCCTCCGGTGGCTCCCACTCTAATCCTAACATTTGCTCATACAAAATTTTATCCACTTTGAATATCTTTAATTTAATATGTATTTTATTAATTACACAATAAATATATTTTAAAGTTTAAACAATAGTATTTTTTTTTAAATTATACCTGCTCCAATAATTTATCCGCATTCTTTGTATTCATTTCCCAAATCTGCATAAATCGTCTGTCATTGACCGACGTGAAATGAATTGACTTAGTTTCCAATTCTTTAATACGTTTTTGGGTTTTTAATATTTGACTTTGTAACTTTTCAATTTTTAAACGCGTTGAATTTTCTAGTTCCGCGTAATTCTTCTTTAATTCTGTAATAATATCTTGAAGTCTGGAAATAAATTAAACTGATTAATTAATTTATTAGTTACAATATTTAAGTAGTAAGGTAAAAGCCCCAATAGATGATCACGTACCAGTATATGATCACTCCATGTATTTGTATATCTATATTCATAAATATAGGTATACAAATACATGGAGTGATCATATACTGGTACATGATCATCTATTGGGACTTTTACCTTATAATTGTAAAATGATTTATTTCTATAGCCAATCTAATGGAATAAATAACAATAATATCAATTAATTTTAAGTCTCTGCGTTTAAATTTAATTTCTCCATGAATATTTCAAGTTAATTACTAGTTTAAAAAATATACATTGATTTATTTCTATTTAATGTGACTAATGAAAATTAGTAACACCACTGACTGAATTAAAACTATTTAATTAAACTTTAAAAATTGACATTTTAACAAAATTATAATTATTTCAATTATAACTTTTAGTTGAACTTTTAAACTTTAACATACATAATGTCAAGTTTGTGATATAATCTTAAAGTTTTAATTTTTTTATGAGAAAAATTTAATTGTATAAGTTTTATTAAAATAAAAATTTTTCTTGATAATAGATGAATTAATAATTTAATTAAGAAAAAAAAGAATTCTATAAATAAATATTAAAATACTAGTCACTATGTGACTACCGTGACTTGTGAACAATAAATAAATAAAATTTTGCTTTATTAAATAATGAATTTTGTTAAATTGCATTGTACTTTCTTAATTATTGATATTTTTAAAGATATAAGCTCATCTCGATGTTACACTCATCAAGAGCTTTCATTTGAGTACCCACATGCATTTTTGATATATTTTTCATATATACATATATATGATATATATAAACATATAAAATATATGAAAAATTGATGTGGGTATTCAAATGAAAGGTCTCGATGAGTGTAACACCGGGATGAGCTTATATCTTTAAAAATATTAATATTTCACAAGATAAAAGGTAGTTTCTTCATTATCTTAAATTGCACTGTACTTTCTTAACTATTAACGTTTTTAAAGATATGAGCTCATCCCGATGTTACACTCATTACGAGCTTTCATTTGAGTACCCACATGAATTTTTCATATATTTTTCATATATACATATATATAATATATATAAATATATAAAATATATGAAAAATTGATGTGGGTACTCAAATGAAAGGTCTCGATGAATGTAACATCGAGATGAGCTTATATCTTTAAAAATATCAATATTTCACAAGATACAAGGTCATTTCTTAATTATGTACCTAGAGATAGAGAATTTTTGAATGCAGCCTAAATACTTATCATAATAAAGTGACTATTAAGTAGAATGAAATGAAACCTTGAAAAGGTACAAATTCAAGTCAATACCTTAGCAATGAAACTAAATTTTACTAAAAAAACCGATTTTATCAAATGACTTTAATAATATAGATGACTATATAGAAATAAACCCGTTTGTATTGACTAAACTTTATTTTTCAACTTGTTGACTTGTAATGTACTTTATATAACACGCCGGATGATGTCAAGATCATATCTTGATATGTTGCGACTCGAAATAAACGTCTAATCATTATAAAATGAGACTAAAATAATTTATACATCACTAATAAGCATAACCGTACTTGTTGATCCGTCGTTTTTGTTGATTTTTAATAATCGCGTTTTCATCTTCACGTTTCTTGAGAACAGCATAGTTGTAATCCAGTTTCTCGAGATTAAGCATACATAATGCCTTCATATTTTCAACATCCTGCTGAAGTTTCTGACATTCAGTCTCCAGCCAAATCTTTTGTGCTCGATACTGCTCTTGATGCTCAATCAATACACGGTTCATGTCATTCTCATATTCACGCATTATTTCACGTCTACGTTCGACACCTTGAATTTCATTATCCTGTCGTTCTTTGTACAATGCATCCCACTTCTTGGTAATATCTTCCAGTATTTTACTCCGTTCATTTTTTAATGCGTCTTCTATCAATACTAGTTCTCGGCGATATCCTTTATTTATTATATTTACCTGTAAAAATAATTTTTTTTAAATAATTTTTTTTTAAAGAGTGTACTAATATAGTAAAAAATAAGTCAAAATTAGTGTATAAGCAAATGTAAATAATTAATTTAAGACATAAGATACAGTTTTGTAAAACACGCTATGTGATACAAATAAAAACGATATTCTATTCTATTTATTTTTTTTTTAGAAATTAAAATTGCAGTGAAATAAACATCTAATAATTGAAATAATTTTTTTTAACATTTTATGCGCAAATTATAATCCCAAAACTAATTCAAAAATTCTTAACATAAATTAAAGTATTTTTAATATATAACGAAGATCGGCGTTTTTAATTAATAATAAGAGATAGTTAATATTTTCAGCCAATCCTTGAAGAATTTATTTGTTTATTCATTTGTAAAGAAACGTCCTCGGCAATTTACAAAAATATGTTACATTTTCATGTGTAGAATGTTTAGTACTGTTTACATACAATAAATAGCATCTGTAAAGAGAAGAGAGATTTAAGATTAAGAGATTTGAGAGAAGAGAAAAACAAGAAAAAAAAAAAATTTTAGTAATACATAATTGATAATCACTAATTGATAGTTTATAATCAATATTAGAATGTTAAATTTTTTTTTATTATTATTATTATTCTTTCACCACAATATTTTTTCGGTATGAGATCTCATACCATCAGAAATATATTATGGTGAAAGAATAATAGTAAAAAAAAAAAAAATTCTATAAAGATCTATAAAGAATAATAGTAAAAAAAAAAAAATTTAACATTCTTCAAGAATTGGATCGAATACTTCGGTTGAAAATATTAACTATCTCTCTTTGTTAATAAATTAAAATAATTAAAAATACTTGAGAATCAATTCGGTCAATTAATATATCAATATCTTCATCTTGTTTCTTCTGATCTTCAGCAAACTTAATATCCGCATTTTCAAGCGCTTTTTTTAATTCCTCAATAATAATATCTTTTTGCGCTAAAACTTTCTGGCACTTATCATTTTGGGATTGAATACCATCATAAATATCTAGAGGATCTTTTGATTGAAGTAATTCAGGCCACACTGAATTTATTTCTTCATATTTTTCCAACGAATCTTTAAGCTCAGCTTCTAGTTTGTCAAATAAATTTTTGCGTATAGCAAAATCTTCTTCTTGCCGATGAACTTCGCGGGCTTCATTAGCAATTCTCACATTTGAAATCTAATTTAAAGCACATATTCAGACTTAATGTTAAATAAAAAGTTAATTATATTTACCAGTGAATGAAATATATTTTATTTAACCTACCACTTCATCACCTTCGGCAACTAACTTTAGCATTAACTCAGCGCTTGCATCTATTTGTTTTTCCGTTTCTGTTTTCTTATCCGACTCCTTATCCTCTTTATTATCCTGCCTTAATAAAATAAATAAAAAAAACTATTAATATTAAACATTTTAATTAATTAATTTATTTATTAGTAATTAATTAATTATAAAGTAAAATATTGTACTTACTTTTTAACAGTCTCTAATCGTTTCTGTATCCGCATTCTTCTAGCGAGAATCCGTTCATTAGGATCTTTTGACATGACAGATGGCTCTTTATATTCATTATTTAATTTACTCTCGGACATTTTTATTATTTATTTAATCTATTATTAGCGTTTATTATTTATGTAACACAATAATGCTTTTTCTATTTAATTGAATTGTTATGAATACAAAAACATTAATCTCGTCAACTGAAAGAGCATTTACGATCATGAAAGGAATGAGTAATTATATTTTATTTACCATAAACACTTTTGGTTGCCATTAGAAACCTCCAGTTAAGTATACAAATAGAATAACAAAACAAACTCTTTTATATTTTAACAAATGTATACTGTTTTATTTCAAAACTTTCATTTTATTTCTGATAAATCAAGAATAATTTTTATTAAATAAAAATAGCATGAATAATTGAAACAATCACTTTGTTTATTTATTCAATTAAAAAATGTCGAGCTTCGCTTTATTTAAAATAATTTTTAAATAGTAATTGTTATTTTTTTTTTGTTATTTTCAATATACAGTTTCGGAACTCTTAATTTTCTTCTGAAGATGATGAAGTTACAAAATTTATATTCAATATCATCTTAATTAACACTTTTATTATTACTACAATAAAAAAAAAGTAATAAAAATCCTTAATTTGATTATTTATTTTAAAAATTAATCCAATTTTTATTAATTACATAATTTTACATGAAAAGTATTGATTGTCTTCAATTAAAAAGCGGTTAATGGTCAATAATACAAGTTTAATTAGTTCACTTACTTCTTTATTAAGTTAAAAGTAATAAAATTAAATTTTAAATTGATTCAAAGTAAATAAAAACATATTAAAATTTTTAATTAAGATTTATGTAATAAAAAAATTATTTAAAACACATAAATAACTTTATCGATATTACTTTATTTTTGAATAATGTTTACTTTTATTAAAAGTAAATTATAATTGGTGATTAATAAAATTCATTAATAATTTTAATTATTAAATAAATAAAATTAATTAAATTAATTTTTAAAATATCATCCAAGTTTTTTAGTGGAATTGTAATAATTACTTAAAAACAATTGTATAATTAAAAAATTTTATTTAGTAAAAAACAATAATTTTTAGATTGATTTTTTATTAAAAATAAAATTTTACATAAAAAAAATGGAAATAATAATTTTTTAAAAATAAGTTGATTAAATTTTTAGACAAAAGTTACTTATAAAAATATTTTTTAAATTAAAATATTTATAAAATAAAAATTTTTCACAATTACGGTCAAAAATATGAATTTTATTTTTTTTTAATTCAAATATTCGCGGGCTTTTAAAGCGCGCCACTTTCGGTCCAAAGAAACAAACTATAGATGGCGGCACTAGTCCACCAACTCATCTTGGATCTCACATTTCACGTAATGGCGTCCTGGGTCAGCCATGACCATCGAATCATCCGAAAATAATTACATTTTTATTTTATCGACCCGCTAAATAAAAAAAGTAAATCGATAGGCAATCTGAAAATAAAATAAAATAAAAAAAATTAAGCCAAATAATGCTAATAACCGAGAACAAAGTTGACCTTTCACTGATAAATAAATCTAGAGACAAAACAACCTATTTACCCGTAAAATTTTTTACGAAAAACAAAATTCTCAGTCCGTTACGTCATCGACGCGCCCGGGAGAAAAATACACAATATTTCTAAAAAAATAAAGACAAAAAAAGAAACGCAAAGTATAAAATTCTATGACAGATAATCCAGAGAAGAAACTGCAGCATACGTCTGGATAGTATCATAAGAACGCGTACCCTGATCCTGATACTTTAAATTAATGTTTAATAAAATATGAAAATGAAGTTAGCTGACATTTAAAAATTTTAATCAAACAATTAAAAAAAAAAAAATTTCACATGTAAAAAACTTGAAAAACAAGTGCAATTTTTTATAAATATCTTTTTAGTTGTAATTTAATTAAAAAATCAAAAATTTTTAGACGTCTGTTAACTTCAGTGTCATAATAAAATGGCGTAGTGTAAGGTAAGACAAATCCCAATAAAACAAGATATTTATAAACTTAAATTTTATACAAAATTCCACAGGTCTTAATTTCTTGTCACAAATATAATTAATAATCATCCACCGATTTACAATTAATTAATCCAGCGAGTCCTTAAAATCAGTAAATATAAATGTTGGATGTAAGCAAAAGCAATAGAACAAATACCGGGTGTTAGTTGCGCTGGATCCAACAACAGCAACAGCAACAGAAAGTATATAAAAGATCAGCATATAAATATATACAATACAAGTTAAAAGAGAGAAGAGAGAAGAGAGAGAGAGAGAGAGAGAGAGAGAGAGAGAGAAACGACGGTGGATGTGGATGTGAATGTGGATGGTGAAAAAAATGGCCTGGGTTTAGGCCGCGGTGCGGGGGTTGGGTTAGCTCGTTCGACCCGTTATCCCTCCTTTAGAATCCCGTGCTAGCACCCTCTTCACCCCACATGTCCTTGCTTGAATTCTACTGAGTTAGCTTTAGCTTCTCCCTATACTATCCCTACCTCTGCCCACCTAAATACACACACCGACATCTATTATATGAACGTTTATACATACAGTGTGTGCATACACAGTATGTACTGGCAGTATAGTACCTATGTACAGCAGCCTATATACTGTATAATATAAAGTGTGTGAGTGAGTGTATGTGCGCGTCAAAAGCATTTGCTCCCACCACAGTGCCTATACCTCCCGGCGGGGACTTTAGATCGTGATCGTAAGCCGCCTCTCGAGGTAGACTCGTACCGTGCCCCTACATATCCCTACTAGCATGTAGAATCGGTTGGCCAGCGAGCCACATTACGAGCCCGCCACGGTGACGTCACTTCGTGTAGTGTAGTGCAGTGAGAAGGAGCGAACACAGCTCCGTCCGTGTACATGTTAAAATTAAAAGAGCGGTTGTTAAACTGTATACACATATTATACTTATTATTATTACTACAATAATACTCGATATCCCAGTTATTAATTATTTGCTTATATTAAATTATAATATTTATATAACAGTGTATACGAGTTTTTATTATTTTTCTTTAATCAGTCGTATATCATTATTAATTGATTTAATTAACAGCAGAAATAATAAGGATAAAAGTATTATCCAGTGAAATATTTCAATGGAAATTTAATTATAATTTAAATTGAGATTGTGAAGTGATTAAGATGTGAAGCAAGGAAATAATCACCAGTGTTAAAATTAAAAAAAAAAAAGTATTTTTTGTTTGGTTATTTTTTATTTAAATTATTGTTATAAATTTATAACAAGTGGAAATAATTATTTGAAATTGGAATACGGGGCAGCAAGTGTTTGAACGTTGTTGTAATTAAACGTATGGTAATTGGTGGTTATGGTGATTAATAATAATAATAATGATGAAGGTGGTGTGGGGTGTAAGATTAGGGTTTATTAGATTTTGAGTGTGTTGTTGTACCATGTGGCGTTCAGCAACAACGGTTAATATTGCTGATGCTACTGTTAATGTCAGTGGTATATTCTTCTTTATATTATTATTATTATTTGTTGATAATTATTTAATTTATGCGATCGTGGTGCTACTTTATCGCGAGCGCATTATTAATGGTTTATGTTTTTTATTTGATATATTTGTGAATTACTGCAAATATATATCTTGGGAAAAATATTTAAATAATAATAATAATTGTAACAGCGAGAAGAGCATAGGTAATCAACCCCGTTTTACTACGGGGTCATCACCTTTTACCATCAAGTGATTTATTGTGACCAGTGTGTTGATTGATTGGTTAGTGGTGATACATAAAAAATAAAGGAATAAAGGAATAGCATTTTAATCAGTGTTCTTTAATCAGTACGGTTTGAAATTTATAAGATAAAGTTTTAACAAGTGTGTTTCTACCAGAGGAGTCAAGTCTACCCTTTACTTGGCACTTGTGTGGTTTTTCTTTTTTTTTTTTTTTTTTTTTTTTTTTATTTTGCAAATGGTGAAAAAGTGTGCCTGTGAAAAAAAAGTATATATAAAAGCAAATATATATTTGTAATTTATAAAAATATATATATAAATTGATTTATATATTGATTTGTAGTTGTGTGTCGTTGTACAGTGCCGCAAAACGATAACACAACATCCGATCCCAAATGAAGAGTTCGGAGCAAAATGGTTAGAGAGACACGTCACCTGTGGGTTGGAAATCTGCCGGAAAACATCCGAGAGGATCGTATAAGAGAGCATTTCAAACGGTATGAATTTTTCTCCATTTTTATTTTATTTATTTCTTCAATGCTAATATATTTTTTTATGAAAATTAAGTTAGCCGACATTTAATACTTTTTTTTCATTAAAAAAATTATTACAAAAAAAATTTCATTTTTAAAAAACTTGAAAAATTTTAAGTGCAATTTTTATAAAATATTTTTTTATTCTCATTTAATTTTTGAAAAAAAATTAAAAATGTCGGCTAACTTAAGTATTATTATTTTTTTTAGTTTTCAGTTCGATTAATAAATAAAATTGTCAAAACAAAAAAATTTGTATAGTCATCAGTATCGTGATACATCTTATGAATCATATCACTGATGACTTGTAGCATTTTTTAAAAATTAATTCGATATACATGCTTGTATATATTTATTTATATTTATGAAAATTAATTTAACAATTTTTAGAATTTTTTTAACAAATAAATTATGGAAAAAAAAAAATGTAGAAATTTTAAAAAGTTAAAATTGCAATTTTTTTTAAATAATTTTTTAAGACAAATTTGTTTGTTAAATAAAATTAAAAAATTATTATGGCTGCTAACTTTAATATCATTTATATATTTATATTTGACGAGTATTTGGGAGTACGAGTAAATTTTCTAAGTGCGTTTGATATACGGGAAACGCCCTTGCAATTACTGAAACAGGAGGAATTTCCACATGCTGAAATATCAATATAATTTATAATGCATGGCCGTGTGTCAATGCGGTTGTACATTAAACAAAATATTTATATCAATATTAATATATTAATAGTTAGCATGTGTATTTAATTCAGAGTTTACTTATAGGTTATATTTATTAATCCAGCGTGCTTTAGTAGAAACTCTGTGCAAAGGGCAGGAATATAATATTTATCTATTTAATTTTCGAGTTTCGAGTTTTTAGATACAAAATACAGAAGTATAGTTATAATATTAGGTGTATTTTAGTAAGCATAAAAGAGTTGAGAGTATAATCCTGAGTATAAATCGACACCAGGGCCTTGGATACTGTTTAGTGTCCTCTTTTCTCTTTTTTCTCTCTTCTCTCTCCTTGTAGCGTGAAGAGAACACCCCAGCGCGCGCCTCTCGTCGTTTGTTTTTTTCCAAAGTAATAATAGCAGAGGACAGCCATTTTGAGAGCTCGCGGCGGCACCAAGTTATTGTTCGACAGTGCGGCTCAACTTCCGGCTACCCTCCATCTTAACTTTTAATACATGCTGCTACAGTACACAGCACTACACACTACTGTGGATAAATATTTAATATTATACTAAAATATTATCTTTATTCATAAAGGTTTTAATGTAAAACTTTAGTTAGCCTTTTTTAAAGGCTATTTTTATTGAAATTACTTTGTAGGTTCCTTGTATTCACTGCCAATATCCTATCTATATTGATTCTCTACTCTGGATATATGAAATTTACGAATACTGTTGAGTGTAGTCCATTGGTGGGAGCGAGACAGACGGTACTTTTCTGTGAGTATGACCGAGAAGGCTGGTGAGTTTGCTAAAGCAAGAGAGAGACAGTACTCTAACGGTGACACGATTCAGTGTCACTCAACCTGGGGATCCTTTTTATAAGATTGATCATTTATTTATTTAACATTTTTTAATATTATTTCATTAATAATTCATCTGTATTTCTTCTGTGTGACAGGAATTTAATGATTTTATAGGAGGAAAGGTTTGCTGGGTCTAAAAAACTCATTTGGAAGGTTCATTTAGAAATCATTGGTCATGTTTCCCTCTGGAATAAAATTTAAATCGGATTTTAATTCTATCTGGAGGGTTGCTCTAATTTTATTTTTCTTCATCGTCTTCTTGATCTCTGTGACTTCTCAAGAGGGATTTTTATTTCGTGTAAAAATCTCAATATCTGTACTATAATGAGGAGTAATGAAAGAGTCTGCTCTGCTCTCGATGCTGTCTGGGAAGAATAATTTGTATTTTAGGAAACGGAAACTAAGTGTAGCATCGTCATAAATATTTAAAATTTAGTGGATGGGCCAGTTGTCAGGCTAGACTTACCGCTCCATTATGTACGTTGTTGTAGCATACGATAAATTGAGGCCTAGTCGAACCGAACTGAACGCAGTATAAGCAGCAGCAATAGTATGTATCGCATAATAGCATAGCATGGCATAGTATATAGCAATAGCTGTTCTAGTATAGCAGTGGCAGGGACGGCTGACAACGTTTGCAATGCCAGACAGTACATTGCCGCTTCACGTGCCAGCTGGCGATATTAAACGGTCGTTTCGACGTATATGACGACGAGGGCGAAAACTCATGGACGAGCACATTGCGCTGCTGTAGTCTTACAATAACTATTACAATTTCTCTTATTTTACTCAACAGTCACCTGGACTTGTGTAATTTATTTTATTTTATTTTGTTAAATAGAATAATAAAATTAATTGTTAAAATACTTGTTAAGTATCTTGAGAAGGCTGGTGTTCAAGATGGCGGTAAAGTTTAGTTGTGTAAGCCGTGACCCCGGCATTCATCGAAATAAAGCTTTAAGATCGCCATTTGGAATCGCCATCGCCTACTCTTTTTCTCTTCTCATTTTCTTTATCTGTTCTCAGTTCACCTCGACATGATCGGGGCCTTCGGGGCATCGCTCTTGGATCTTATTACTAAAATAAAATCATCACTTGCTTCATCATCCCACTCTCTATCTCTATTCTCTGATGATGCATCTGAATTGCTTTACTTTTCTCATAATAAAACATCCAACTCAAATTAAACATCAAACTTTATTATTGTAAATCATACATTACCTCATAATATGTTTATTTTGTAGACTCCAGCTTCTGTACACCAAAAAAAAATTATTATTGCCACAGGTTCAATTTTTTTTTTTTAATTTACTAAAATATTTCTACAAATTCAATTTTTTTACTGTTTAGAATTACCTAAAAAAATTTTTTTTTGTAGATTCCAACTTCTGTATAACAAAAAAAAATTATTATTGCCGCAGGTTTAATTTTTTTTTTAATTTAATTTACTAAAAAATTTCTACAAACTCAATTTTTTATAATATTAAAGTTATCAGTCACTTAACAATTTTTTAATTTTATTTATCAAAATAATTTGTTCTAAAAAATTATTTTTAAAAAATGGCATTTTTTATTTTTTAATAAAATTTTTACATGTCAATTTTTTTTTGCCATAATTTATTTGCTATAAAATTTTTAAAATTATTAAATATCTGCTAAATTAATTTTCATAATTTTTTTACAATTATTGAGTTTAAAATTACTTAAAAATTATTTTTTTCATAAAATCAAGATATCAGAGCCTAAATAAAAATTATGGAGAAAAAATACACAACACAACGATTTATTTATTATAAATAATTTGAATGAAGATATAACATATAACGCAGTATGACCGATGATTGGCTACATACTTTGGCAGAAATATATAGATATATAATTATGATGGATAATAATGTATAATGTATAAGTAAAGTTGGTCTTTATATTGTATATCGTCACACATATATATCGGGTGGTACGTTTTGACGATACTTCCTGTATGCGTGGCTACTGGTGTACTGGTGCGCGCGCGCCCCCGCCCGCTGAACGCGCGTGTACGTGCGTCCGTGCGCGGCCATTCGGGTGTGTATGTGTCGCGGCTTGCCGGCGTATTTTGGTATATTGATCGCGCGCGGTCTACTATATTTATCTCCCTCGCTCTCGTTCAGAAAAAGACTCGCTCTGTCTTTACCTCTCACTCTGTTTCACGTCGCCTTCTACTTCATGGGCTCTGTATTCTCGCCTGCCCCCATCGTCCAACGTCGTTCGCTGTTCTGTTACTGCGCTTCTTCGTCTCTTACATTTCTCCCTCCGGGATAGGACGTTACTCGTTCGTTTCCCATCCGTACCAACTAAACATATATACGTCTTCTCTTCTCTCCATCACTGCTATTATATGTATATGCTCAATATCTTTTACTCCGACTCCGATCCTGCCTATACTGCTATTGCTGTACTGATATATTCTATGTATTATGCCTAACACTCATATAAATTGTCTAGTGTGTAATGTTAAGTACACAAGGTACACATCAGTTATATTTTATTATAGTATGAGTTGTATTCAGGGAATTTTTTATAAATATTAAATTTTTCTCTATATTCTGTATTTTGTCTCACCCTCGATGATCTAGACTGTTCCTATTGACGCATGTCACGCATTTTCACCCATCAAATACATTTTTTTTTGTTGTATCATTCTATTGTTGATATTATTTTGGAGCATTATTGTTGCAGGGTTTAATGAATTTTGGGTTAGAAATAAATTAAAAGGGATTTTCGTAATATCTAGGGAAGAATATTTGTTTTGTTGGAGGATAATTTATTATTCTGACGTTTATAAATTTATTTTTAAAGAAATATGTAATTTTATACAGCAAAGTTATGGATAATTTGATTTTTAACATTAACAGGATAAAAACAAACTGAGATATTACTAAAAATTTATTTATTTATTTATTTATTTATTTCCGATATTAAGACCCAACAGCTCAACGCCATTAACACGGTCACTTTATACAATGCTCATATACAGAATAGCAACAATGATCTACAAATTGTCCAAGTTTTATATAAACTAAAATATAACACAGTAGAAAATAGTGATTTTAAATTTATAAACATCTCGTTTTTTTTTTTTTTTTTTTTTTGTTTTGACAAATTACATTTTTAAAAAATTCTACATCCAGGAATTTTTATTATTAATAAAAGTTTTTAAAAAATAATTCAGTTAATGAAAAAATTATTAAAATTTTCAGTTTCATTAAAATTTTTTTATATATTTTGATATTTAAAATAAATTCTTTGAGCTTCCGGTATTTCAATTCAGAATTGTTAAAGGTCAACTATATTAATTTTTTTGTTTTTGCATAGATTTAAGAGCGAAAAAAATAAATAAATATGCTTGAAGCATAATTTATTTAGTTAAAAACATAAAATTATGCACAAAAAATACCCAAAAACAATTTCGAAAAAGTTTATTCTCCAAAAAATGACATTAAAGTAGAAATCGATTATTTTTTTAACAAATAAATAAAAAAAAATTTTCTTTCTTCAAGAAATTGCACAATTATCAATTTCTAATTTTAGTATTATTAAAAGACATTAGTTTTAATAAATTTCTCTCCACAATTCCAAATAAAATCAATAACTACGTTGCCATCATTATTAACAAAAATACAATAATAGCAGTTGAATACCGGGACCACTGAAAATAACAAGAAAAAGTAAATTCTTAACAAAAAGCTCTAATTTCCAGTTCTCGATAAAAAATAAAAAATAAAAAATAAAAATATAAAAAGTAACAATCACAAATTTCTCAATTTCTTCTTTCATTTCGAACGACCTAACCGCAGCAATTAATATTATGAAATACGTAATGTATAATATATAATTAATGAATGACAGCTAATGCCTAAACGATGAATAGATCAATGAAAATGGTTTTATAATTACAAGTTACATTATAAATTATATAACAATATATACTAGCATAGGAGCGTACTTAACTTGAATTTAAAGTGATAAAATATTCCCGACTATCGATTATAACAGAGGACGTTTATGTGCCCTTTACCTTCTGGGCTCCCGAAGGGCAGCTTTTACAACGCAATTAACTTCCCTCTCCCTTCGCGTTCGTGATTATCACCATCGTAGTACCTACTACACACTATACACCCATAAGTTCATTAGAAATGTACGGTACGTAACAACATACAACAATCAACAAGATCGTCCTCATACTCATCGTCATCCACCATCTACATCATCGCGTCTCGTGCTACTCGTCACGAATGTACAATTTTATATTTTATTTTTATTACTGTCTTTCTCCTGCAATATACATAGAATGTTCGTACATGTAGTTTATGTATTTTTCTCTCAACTTATAGAGCACAATTCTTTTATGTATTTCGAGCGTCCTCACCACACCAAAACACAAAAGATGACTCACTCAGTACAGTAGAATAAAGAAAAAATATTAAATAAAAAAGAATAAAACCGGTGATATGACCTTCTTCATCACTTACTACACTGTTGTTAAATATTTCAGAGCATCTTTTTTTTTAAATTCACGAAAGCCTTTTTTTAAATTTAATTTGTTATTTTGCAATATAGTTATCAATCTATTGTACGGAAAAGAGATCATTTTTATTTTTTTTTTTAATTAAATATTAAAAAATTTTAATGAAAAAAAGGTATAAGTGTTTTTTGATGAAATTTTTCATTTATTAAATTAATATAAAAAAATTTTTTTGCAAGTAATGTAGGAATAAAATGAGAAAACTGGAAATAATTTTGTTATACTGTAAAATATAGTGATTTTAAAAATTTTTTTTCAATTATAAAAAAATCTATACTTTTGATTAATTGAAAAATTATTCTGTCAATAGAATTTGTATTGAAAATTAAATTTTAAAGAATGGAAAAATACAAAATGATAAAATAAAAAACAATAATAAATAAGCAGGTTTTAAAATTATAGTTTTTGAGTTTTGAAATAAGCTGACTGATATATCAGTAATTATTATGTAATAGATAGAAGTTTTAAATAATACTTTTATAGTTTTATTTATAAAAAAAAAAACAATAAAAATGTTTTATTATTTCGTAATGAGTAGTTTAAATTTAATAAAGAAATAATTAAACTAAAAAACTATTTTTAAAAATTTTATGGTTTTTATTTTAAATATTTTTTTTTTTTTAAATAGTTCTCCTAAATAATTTTTTGAGTCATCAAAATTTATTCTAAGAATTGTTCATTCAAGTCTATAAATTTAATTCCGTAACATTTTCTCATTATTCATTTTCACAAATAAATAAAATTCTAACAAACATGAAAAACTTCATTATTTATCAATTGGAAGCTAATAATTTTTATATTTTATCACTTGAGTACTTTATTAATTCTTTTACAATGCAAATATAAGCATAAAAATTTAATTAATGGCTCATTATTTCACTTAATTCTCATAATAATTACATATTCAACATATATGTACTTTTTCACATGAAAAAAATGATTATTTATTCGAAAGCAAATTTATTTGAGAATATTTTACGATTTAAAGTTATTCTACACACAAAATTACTCTTATTTAATATTATTTCTTAACAAACTTGCTCTATATACAGCGAAAATGTATAAAAAACTAAAAATACTCCTTGAGATGCATTAAAATTAATAATAATAAAATAAAAAAGTATCTTTATAAAATAACGAGTGAGCTATTTTAATAATTTTATCCTCGGGGTGCAATAAAGCTGTCCAGTTTTCTCCGATCTCTTATCCATGAACTTGAATGTTACTTCGTACCAAAAAAATTCTATTTTTAAAATTTTGCAAGTATCGCCTTTATATAAATTTATATATATTTATATTTATTGTTGTTTTTCTTTTAGTGTTTTGTCTTTGACCGTCCTTCATTAAATTACTAGGCGTGCGTCTTGTTTCCATAAATTATCAGCAGTAACGGAGATGATTTTGTTTAAAAATTCAATGATGTCACTCACATAAAAATATATTTACAGCCGCAATAAAATATAAAATAAAAATAAATAAAAAAGAGTTGAGAACACCTTTATGATCGAATATTTCTCAGGGAGGTGTTCGATCGCTGCCTAGCGACAGTGTGTCGGCGTTATACAACG
>NW_025401400.1:0-3683 GCF_020080835.1 Cotesia glomerata
TACCGTATCTGTGGATAATTGTTAATTACAAATTTTTATGTTAATGACAATTATTATTAATTACTATTACTTATTTCTTATAACAATAATAATTATTATTCATGATAATAATTATTGTTGCAGTGATTAAAACAAAAAAAATAAATAAATGGGTTTTCAATTGATTTGAACCCGGACCCCTAAGAATTTTAAAATTTAATCTTGATACATTATTATTATCATATTTTGAAGCCTGGTTTGACCGTAATCGTGGTAGAATGGGACAAAACTCCAACAAGTTACGGCAAAACCCAGGCCCAGTTTAAATGAGCTACCGTTAAAGCGCCAAGTCTGTTTCATAATCAAAACGAGATGGGAAAAAATTACGGTTAAAACGGAACTCGAATTTCGACTCGGGGGGTTTCTCAAACAAACGATTCAAATGCCTGCAATTGCTTATGTTGATTTTTCGTTATATTTTCAAGACCAGTAAATATAGCGAATTTTTGACTTTAAAAAAATGGAACCAGGCATGATTTTGTAGGGAAATTCAATCGCCTTCAAGAATCCGCTATCAAAAAAATTTTATCTCCGCGGTTCAAAAGTTATATTATTTTAAATGAAAAAGATTTTTTACGTGTTATTTGAATGGGGAAACTTTGAATGCTCACCGATCACCTTTCACAATTGAGCTAAAAATCCTGCCTTTGCAGGAAAATTTTTTTCGATGCCTATAGGAGTTCATTTTAACCCATAAATTCAATAGGGTTAGTTTTTGAAGCTCACCCTGAATATATATATATGATATATATATATATATATACTATATATATATATATATATATATGTTGCTTATATATATATATACTATATATATATATTGTGACGTTATTTTTTTTGATAGGGGTCATATGTTAAGTGAACGTCACAAGAGCTCAGTCCTATAAATCTCGTCTTTTGTTACACCTCTAGTGATAACTTTTAAAATTATTTTATTTGGTTTGGAGTTTACATAATTACCCTGATAGCCAGAGTTTCAGACCAACCAAGTTGGTGTCAGATAAGTTGCCCCAACTTAGCGGACCAACTTTTGCGATCAACTTTGAATTTGTGACTTGTTGGCGTCAAGTTGGCGACAAGTTTCTGAGAAAAAAAGAGCCCAATCTACTGCCGTCGTTATATGTCGCAAAATCTTGTTGAGAAACTTTACGTCGTCAACTTGGTGTGAAAAAGTTTCAGAAGCAACTTTGTCGACAACTCGTCAACAAAGTGACACCAACCGAGTTCATTTAAGAGTTGCCGCCAACTTGGTGACAAGAGATTGCGGCAGTAGATTGACAGAAAGTTGCGGCCAACTTGGCTATCAGGGTAATTAAATTGTGATAATTCAGTGGTAGAATGAAGTAGGTATTTTCTGGGTATTAAAAGTAAAAGCAGCTATAGGTAGGGGATACAAGTATAGTAGTTAAAAGTCACGTGGTATATTTGCGTTATAGGGAAGGGGTATCGACCTCGAACCATCATCGTCGATCCCGCAGAAACAGATCCGAATCAGACTAGTTCCTGGCCTTGACCGAGTGAAGACATTACAGGCTCCAGTGTCGGCTTTTGCCGAGTACAGTCGCAGGTTACAGAAGGTACAGCAGAGAGTCGTTCACGGCTTCTCTTTACACAGCCATTTTGAGATACCAGTTTTATTGTACTAAAAGACTTTCTGTTTTTATGCTATAGCTATAAGTATTATTTTAGAATTTTATATTTGAGGATTACCAGTATTTTATATTTTTTGACAGAGTAAGTTTAGAGTCCAGTTATGCTTAAGAAGGTTAAAAGTAAAGTGTGAATTAAGTTGGCGTCTCGAGCTGATGTGGATCGAGTCTATGCTTGATAAAGTGGAGCGGGACCTTGGAGGTCACTCGGCCTCGTAGAATGCTAGGCATCTAGCCCTCTGAGATTTTTGGTGAATGTATAAGAAGTCTGCTGATTGTAATGTCCAGCGCTCCAGTATAAGGCGATTTGGTTGAGGGGTTGGAAACAAGTGGTATGTCATTTAAGACATTTTTAATTTTAGTTGGCTACGACGAGGGATTGACCCTTAACTTCGTCCGGAAGTCAGCACTTGGTCAGGTATGCGGTACGGGTGGCAGAGGCCACCGAAGGCATCTGACCATGTCGGCGGTGGAAAGCCAAATGGTCATTTTGGGTATTATTTTTTGAGACCCAATATATTTTTTACGTGTATGGTTCCAATCCAAAAGCCAATCCCAGGAGAATAATCACCAAGGGACTTATTCTTGCTCGAGGAACAATGGTATGTTACAGGTATGTTAGTTTTTTTATGTCAGGAGTTTATTATGGGATAATTTTTTGAGTATGTTTTAGTTACGATTTTAGAGCCAGTTTAGTTTTTGGGGGTTTTATTGACTATTTTTGGGTTTTGCTTAAGGAAGTTTGAGGGTGATTAAAGAGGTTTTATTATGAGAATTGTTAGAAGCTCAGCATTTAGATTTTTAGTTATTATTTTTGAGTTATCACATATATTGAGGTTTTAGTTAATTATTATTTTGTCAGTAAATTATTCAGTTATATTTTTGTAATATATTATGATTTTTGTATCGAGTAAGTTTATGATTTTTGTTAGTTGAAAGTTTTTATTAATAAATCAAAAGATCAGTCAGGAATCACCTAAGCAATCTCAATAATCACATTAATTCTTATCTGCATCCCAAAATCCCTCCTCCCTCTCTCCACTGAAACCAGCATACTGAGCGACACCGTGAGCGTTTTATCATTCGTCTTTCCGCTTTAGCTATCAGTCTCAGGGTTCCTAGATTTTTATTGAGTTTTAGAATAATTTTTTGTTTTGAGTTACATTTAATATTGAGGTTTTGATAATTTCTCTTTGGTGTTAAATTATCTGGCGCCTTGGGTTTTAGTTGGAAACTGGAAGCGAGAGAGGTAAGAGACAGAGAAGTATAACCAACATTTAGTAATTCTGCTACGCAGTAACAAATCTACACAATGTTAAAATTCTTTGGGTTATAAATATATACAATTGGTTGCTCATAAAAAATGATCTTTGGTAATATTTTTTAATTAAATAGCTTAAAATAATAACTCACGATTAGGTAAAAGTAGAATTTTTTCCCATCACTCAAATTAAAAAGAAAAAGAAAATTTTTAAATCATGCAAGTTAAATATCGATTCTGCCATTCTGGGATGACAAGCGTCGTATCCCACATTTATAAAATTTCACAGCAGACGGTAAAAAGAAGTTCATTTTTAAATTCGATTAAATGGGATTGAACGGATGAAAGTACTATTTTTATTAAACTATTAGATTCCTTTAAATTTTTAATATGACTTGCGTAATATTGTTGTGATTCTATTTTTCAAAAAAAGTCAATATCTCAAATTTTGTGGGATACTTACCTATTAGAATGGCAGTATCAATATGGATATTTAAAATGGTAATTTCGGTCATTACGACAAACTGGGGAAAACAAGCAGAAAAGTGAGCAAAGTGGGAAAAGGAGCATCACTCAGTCAGGTTCTTCCGGTCACCGAAAAATTGATTCGGATGACCCAGGAATCAAAAGCCGATTTTCTTTTAGTTACTCGTCGATGGCTTTTTCACTAAAGCTATCCGAGGCACCATCGAGAGACTTTTATTCAGTCACCTAATGAGACTCTCTGTACAAAA
>NW_025401401.1:0-3683 GCF_020080835.1 Cotesia glomerata
AGCTAGAATAATCACATGGATAAAAAATACAGGCCAATCCGATGGAATTTGGAATCTGTGCAAGTCAAAACAATACTCCAATTAAATTTCAAGTCTAGATCTAAAAATACAATTCTATAAAGTGCCCAGCGGAGCGGGCGGGTAACAGCTAGTAGTAAATATAGGAGGGGTAGAATGATGCGAACGGTCATTCGAAAACATTTCATCTTGAGCAAATCTTGAGCAACTCTTGCACAAGTATATTTAGCATGCTTCTGGTGTCAGTCTTTCTCAAGACTTGAGCTATAATCTGGCCCAAAGTTCTTGTACAAGGCTTGTTAATTGAATTTGCTACAAGTATCTGGAGCAAGACCCATAGGTAGAAAAAGACACTAACAACTATCGAAATTAAGACCAGATTTGCTCAAGCCTTGAGAAAGATTGATATATGGGATGTACATCAAGTTTCATAATGTTGTTAGTATGTTAAATTAAAGAAATTCAAATTTCGAAAAAAATTGAAATTAAAAAGAAATATAGATAAAAAAAAATGGTATACTTAAAAGAGTTGAAATTAAAAAAAAAATCTAAATTTTGTAAATTGAAATTTTGAAGAAGAAAAATCCAAATGAAAAATACTAAATTTTCGGAAAAAATTAAATAAAAAAAAAATTCGAGTCTTGAGAAATCAATAAGAATCAAAAAATATTCAAATGACACGGATACATCGTTTACTCTGAAAAAATTTCACTCTGTGAAAGTTCTCTGTGTCCGCAGAGAGTCTAAAGTTCTCTGTGTCCGCTTTTAGACAAAAATTTTTGAAAGTGTAAGATTCAATCAATTTTTATGAAAATTTATAAATTGCCTATTCATTACCGCAATTTTCACTAGCGAGCCTTTTATAAGAGTTTTTACAAAGTTTTATAGAACTTTATAAAATTTCATGAGTTTAATGAAATTTTATGAAATTGTATAAATTATTAGACTTGAATTTTATATAATTCCAGCTCTTAAAATCCATTTAATCTCAGAAAAAATTATGAAATAAGCATTTTTCGTCATGTAAGGCTTATCACATAAGTTATTTACTACGTGACATGAACCGTTACTTGGACAAGTGAGCAGCGTTCCAGACTAGGCATATTAAGCTAGCAGTGACAGAGCCCATCTTGGACGCCATTATTATTGATTTCTCGGAATATAAACAAGCAACAGTATTTTGAATAGAGCAACTAATTAGCAACAAAAAAGCAACAAATTTAGCACCACAAATAAATTTTGTTGCTTGAATAATAAGTCAATGCCTGATGGACGAGTCCATGCTAGCTTGATAGACCTTTCCAGACTCCGATACGTGAGGACCCAAGTTCGAGCCCAGCATATTTCAGGATTTTTTCATCAAGTATCAACATATAACTAGTGTTTCAAACTTTGTAATAAGTCCACAACACTATAATTAATTTCAAAATTTCCATCTTTTTATTTTTGAGAAATTTTTTTTTAAATATTTTTTCTGAGGTACAATTTTTACATCACTTACATCACTTTTACGTAATAATGACATCATTATCATGATATAGACATCAAAGGTATATCATATTGACGTCATAAATGTCATTGAGACATAATACTGACGTCGTGACTACGTCATATTTTTACGTCAGAATCTTACGTCAAGAAGTGTGAAATAATGAGTCACATATGACTCATTCGTGACTTGTATCTTACGTAAATCCTGACATAGCCCAATATCATTTTGACGTCACATTGACGTAAACGTGTTTACTGGGTATTAATACTAAATAGTCATTACTATGCTGAATTATTGTTTTCAATTTTTTTTTAATTTAACGTTTGAACAAATTATAAACTAATATGTACTAAAAATAAGTAAATCAATTTTTAAAAAATACCTTAAGAGATTTTTTTAGGAGAAAACACCAATTTAAATTATTAACAATGTTTTTTTTTATAAATATTATATTCATCATTTTTTATATTTTAATAAACATTTTTATTATTTAACAAGCTCTATTAAGGAAGTCCTTTCGCTCCAGTTGAGTCACAACAACTGTAGGAGTCAATATTCGATAAATTATAATAAAAAACCCCTAAAAATTCCTAAAATTAAAAAATAAATAGTATATGAGGCATTAATCGTTGAAATTTTGGAAATTAAAAAAAAAATTAGGAAAACGGTTGACCCTGAAGGCCATCCCTGCAACTTCCCGCTAATTCCATACTTAGGCGCTTAAAATTGCACCAATGACGTTTTTGAGCTCTTCGAGCTCAAAAATACAATTTATGAGTTATTTTGAGCTCTCCGAGCTCAAAGAGTTCGCTTTCCTATGCTTTTGAGCTTTTCGAGCTCAAAAGTTTGGTAGAGATTTGATAAGACACTATTTTTTGAATTTTTAAACCGCAATAACTTTTGAACGAATAAACCGATTTTCACGTGGTTGGCAGCATTCAACGCAGTTTTCTAAGCGTCACAAAGAATCTCAAATTTTGAATTGATCGCGCTAGGAATTTGTTTTGTCGAAAACTATCCAATGCGGATAGCTCCCGTAATTAATTTTAAAAATGTGATGAAAATAGGATTAGGAAGTAAATAAAAATACTTGGGTTTTTGGGGAACAATTTAGATGATTTATTTGTCCCCAAAGGAGGAAAACCCAGCTAGGCTGAGAAAAAACCTCCTTGATGAAAATTGTACAAGTAAATTGTATGTGTGTAAGTGTGTATGTGTAACTTACGTTGCAATAACGTAATAGGGGTGAGAAATCTCAGCCGCCATAAATGAGAAATTTATCGATAATTTAAATTTGCATATTGTCCCAAGGTGGGGAGCTGGTAATATTTAATTAATTAGATGAACTGTCTCAGTGTGAGAGCTAATAATGTTTAATTAATTAAATGAATTGTCTCAGTGTGAGGGAAGCTTATAATATTCAATTGATAACAAGAGATGTTTGGTCAATTGAATTTATTGTTCGTGTAGAAAATAGTCCAAATGATTTTGAATTTAGGAATTGAACTATTGATGAATTTGATTAAAGTAAAATTGTAATTAAATGTTGGTAATTTGAATTCAATATAATTTAATAATATTAATATCGCGCGTCAATAATGGATTGACTAAAAGCCGCGTGGCTGTTGCGAGTCCTTTGTTAATATGGCGCGCAATGGCCGCGTGGCGTCACTGAGTAAATCTACGCTTGATTTTATTTATTTTAATTCACTGAACTATTAGAACTGATTTGAATGATTTGAGAATTTGAAATTCATTATTGAAATTGAAGTAATTATTAGTGTTTAATGAATAATTTAAGTATTTGAACAAATGTAAGATGCAAGTAAGAAATATCAGGATCGAATGATACAGAGTAGTCGTACTAGTACAAGAGTCCAAGCACAATTGCTTATCGCCGACCACGTGAGCCAGCTTCTCTCCCGTTAACCAAGGCGCGCATGAGCGACGGCCATCGCGTGATACGATTATTCCCGAGTTGGAGCGATCAAGCCCGAAGGCGCAATTCCTCTTACAAATTTTTACTGGATCTCTTTTCTGGCGGTTAAACAGAATTTCGGAGTTATTCCGAAAAAACACTTTTTACGGTTTTCTTTCGTTCACGATATCTCTCGAACGAATCAACCGATTCTGACCGGACTATTGGCGATCGACGTGGTTTTTTGAGGTTAAG
>NW_025401402.1:0-3681 GCF_020080835.1 Cotesia glomerata
GACGTGCCATAGATTACTGAATATTTACAAATCTACTTATTATTTTATAAACATTTAGTGAAGAAAGATAAAAATAAAAAATATTTTTTTTTCAGAAAAAAATTGCTAAAGCTGCTAACGAGGTTATTGAAGAAGAAGATGGTCATTTTCTGAATTACGTGAAGGCAAGTTTTTAATTTTGATAAGATTAATGACGAGATAAATGGTTTTCTAAATAATAAAATTGAAATATATTCGTTAGGGGTTTATTTTGATAAAATCAATATTTTCAATGTGTACAAAATAAAAATACTAAAAAATTATGTAAATGAATACTTTATTATTAACTAAGATCAATGTAAATTTAAAAGTTTTTTGGAATATTAGAAACGACAGTCATTGAGTTGAATTTTTTTGTGGTGAAATATTACAAAAATATGGGTCAATGTTCAATATGATACTTTTTTCAAAGTGATGACAAAAATGACATTAACAATGTTAGATTTTCAAAAAAGTAATTATTTAAATATTAAACATTCTTATTTTCAACAGTTGAAAGCCCATGAACTTTAACATACTTTTATATTTTAGTGTATCAAGAATATACCTAAAATTACATAGGCTATTTCAAAATAAAACTCAAAGCAAATTAAATAAATCGTGAAATAAATTAGCTTCTAATTCGTGTACTATTCACTTTTCGATTCCAATAGTAATATTCCCGGTTATTTTAATCTCATCCACATAAATAGAATTTTTGTTGAATTTTTTTTTCACAAAACAAGATATAAAAATAGCAACCAGTACATTAAAAAATAATTTTACATTTTTAATTATATTTCCATTAAGTTCCAATTTTTTTTTTTTATATTTCAGAAACCTAGATCGAATAATATAATAACCTCAGCTTAAGATAAGAATAATAACAAAAATTCAAATGAAACAAATAAACACACTGGAGTTGCAATTCTAGAGGATGATTCGCAGAATGCAGAAACTGGAAGTGACACCCAGTGAACACATGACTTCAATATGACGTCATTTATAAGTCATAGGAATGTCACAATATTTTACGTAAATATGACGTAAAATTGACCTGTCTTGTAATCCAATCATGATGTAAAAATATATGATATATTTTTGACATCATACTGATGTAAGTTTATTACTTCTCTATGATGTAACGGAAATGACTTAGATATTACGTACAACTGACATAATATATAAACTACAATATTACGTAACATTAATGCCATCATTGTATGTCATAACGACGTAAGTTTAACATAATGCGTTTACATCAGTGACAAGTCACGGTCTTACCTAATACCGATACCATCTGTGAGTCATTATTTAACATCAATAATTTGTCACAATTATACATAATACTGACGTAATTTGAAAGTCATTTTCTAAATCAGTGACAAACGATTATTTTCCATAATATTGATAAAATTTGGGGGATGTATTTTTTTAATATTATCGATTGATCAAAATTTATCAAATATAAAACTCCTTCAACAAGATGTCTAATTTACAATTAATCGCTAAATATTAGTGAAAATTGGTTTAAAATTTAGTAAGATTCAGGAAGAGGTAAACAGCTGATTTAAGCTGGTACTTTGCAAATTTAAGTCCACTTTTAATAACAAAAATTTATAATTTATAATATTAATGCATATATCTAACATATTAGCAAATAACATACAAAATATTTTTTATTTACGTTTTTAAGAAAAAAACATACAAATTAAATACATGTGGGATACAAACTTTTTATATCTTTGCTTGTATGTTTCCATACACTGCAGAAAAAAAGTCTTGACTCAAAGGTAAATTTCTTTGGACTAAGAATATATTAGAGATGACTGAAAATTTCGTGAATGAAGTCAAAATTTCTTGACACTAAAACACTTCTTGCTCCAATATAACTTCGGCCTCCGTCAAAATTTTCTTGGTGCAAGAAATACTTTTTTTTCGTTGCATATGTTTCTCACTTATATTTTTTCCATGAATTTAGGTACTTTTATCCATTGTAAAAATATTTTCGACTTCATTCAGTATAAATGATTTGGTTGAAACTGACAACAAAATACCAAGTTCAATTTATGTGGCATGAACTCTAAATTTTTAAACCGTCAAGCGAGTAAACATATAATTTCTTATGATTTCGCGTCAAGAAATTGAATGTCAGTCATTTAAATATTGCACTATTACTTGAAAAATAATTTTCTGACATTAGTGCTGCTACTTATGAAACATTGTATTTGAAATAATTCAAACAGTTCCACGATTGTTATTGACGAGACTAATGGTATTTTACACAGTAATAAATTTTGCGTCATTGCGTCAAAAACTTTAGTGTTAAAAATTTTTGTGTTAAATATTTAACTTTTTTAAGTGTAAATTTAACATTCATTGTGTTGAATCAACATAAAAAAATGTTAAATATTTAACATATAAATTAAATAACACAAAAATTTTTGACACAATGACGCAAAATTTTTTTACTGTGTACATCAAGTTTCATAATGTTGTTAGTATGTTAAATTAAAGAAATTCAAATTTCGAAAAAAATTGTAATTAAAACGAAATATAGATTAAAAAAATGGTATACTTAAAAGAGTTGAAATTAAAAAAAAAAATTAGGAAAACGGTTGACCCTAAAGGCCATCCCTGCAACTTCCCGCTAATTCCGTTAATACCTGGCCGCTTTTTTGAGCTCTTCGAGCTCAAAAGTACAATCTGTGTGTTGTTTTAATCTCTCCGACCTCAAAAAGATACCTTTTCTATGCTTTTGAGCTCTTTGAGCTCAAAAGTCTGATAGAAGTTTCATGGAACACTATTTTTTGAATGTTCATACCGCAATAACTTTTGAATGAATGAACCAATTTTTACGCGGTTGGCGGCATTCTACGTAGTTTTTTAAGCCTTATAAATAATTTCTAAGTTTTAATTGGTCAAACTAGAAATTTCGGAGTAACTCTGAAAAAACACTTTTTTCGGTTTTCTTTCATTCACGATATCTCTCGAACGAATCAACCGATTTTGACCAGCTTGGTGGCAATCGACGTGGTTTTATGATGTTAAGAGCTGATTAATTTTTGGAATCGATCGATAGAGCTGTTTGAAAGTCATTCCAAAAAATGTCGAAGTTATGTTGAAAAAATCCTTATTTCCAAATATTTCGTCGAGGATATCTCTCGAACTAATCAACAGATTTTCACGTTTTCGGCGGCAATCGACGCGGTTTTTTAACCTCTAAAATTATTTTATATTATCAAAAACGATCCGAGAAAAAATGACGAAGTTATGTGAAAAAAACAGTTTTTTCGGTTTTTTTCGATTTTATTTCGTTCACGCTATCTCTCGAACGAATCAACCGATTTTGACCGGATTAGCGCCGATCGGCGTGGTTTTGACGTTAAGAGCTGATTAGTTTTGAAATTGATCGATCGAGCCGTTTAAAAGATATTCCAAAAAAACCACTTTCAAAAATGATTTTTTTCTAATTTTTTTTAAGATTTTTCAAAATTTCTCAAAATCTATCAGTCCGAATCGGTTTTAATTCTCAGGAAATCTAAGTTTGGCGAAGCCCTTTCGAATGGCACCAACCGCAATGAAATCGCTTCAACCGTTCAAAAGTTATAAGTGATTCACATACTTACACACACACACACACAATATCACACACACACACAC
>NW_025401403.1:0-3681 GCF_020080835.1 Cotesia glomerata
TTATTTGTTGATTATCAAAATATTCAGGCGCGCAAATTACCTTACTTGAGAGTTACATACTGACATACTGACATACTGACATACAAGTGAAGCTTAATAAAAAATAATTATTTATAAATATTATAAATAATGGGAATCAGAGTTCGATTTCGGAGAGCGAGCCTGAGAAACGGCTACCAGAACCAAGCGAAGAGCCGCAGGCGCGCAGATTACCCACGGAGAGTTACCGGACATACTGACAAACTGACATACAAGTGAAGCTAATATAAAGCGTGTAAAATAGTAGTTTTTTGGTGTCACTCAAGTAAACTTTATGTTACATTGAGAAAAAATACTTTTATTAAGAAAAATTTCCTCGATACAAGAATTCATGTTCTTGAAAATTCTCAAGAATATATATTCTTAGCTCAAGAACTTGTTAAATTGATTGAAAGCACTCACTCTTAATTTAAATAAAGCTATTCTCTTTATTTATCTATTATCCAATCTGGCAAAGATTATATATAATTATACATAATTATATATGAAAATGGCCCTATATAATTATATAGAATTATTTCTATAATTAGAATTCGACTAATTCTGGTACATCAGGACTGGAAAGAAAATTTCTAGTGAAGTTGTTCCGCAGGGCAATGTCCTTGGACCACTAACTTTATTCCATTTATGTTACAGATTAGGGGTGTATTACTTAAGCGTTGTAAGCACTTGTTGTTTATGCTGATGATTTAGTTGTCTATTTAACATGTAAAACTTCTTGTTGATATAAGAAAGCTCTGTAAGAATTTCTGAATGAGGAGAATTGCTATAATTCTGGAAAGTGGTGTATTATAAAACTTGGTCTTAAACTAAATCCTAACAAAAGAAACAAAAGGCGGTGATTTTTGGATCAACACAAAATTGGCTTCGATGTTCAATGTGGAAGTGATTCCAAATATAGTTGTAAATGATGATACTATATAGTTGACTATTGTAAATCAGTAAAAAAGGTATCTAGGAGTCATACTTCAAGAACACTCAACTAACTTGGTCACTTACAAATTACTGAGGTTTGCAAAAGTAGCATGAGAGTACTTGCACAGTTAAAGATGTGAATGCAAGATGTTTTTCATTGCCTATTAGGAAAAAGGTTGGTCACTACTCTAATTTATCCTATTTTCGATTATTGCGCGGCTATTTATACTGATATTACAGGTCAACAACAGACTAGACTTTGCTAACGTCCACGTTTTCAAAAAATATAATTATCTAATTAAGTCCCCGGCTCGAAATTTGCTGCGCCAGGTCCAGGGTCATAAAGCAGGGGATCACATTGATCAATAACAAAATATAAACAAAAACACTTCATTTTAAATAAATAAAAAAAAAGGAAACCTCTTTTAGTTGGCTATGATCATGATAATAAACGATATAAACAATATAAGCAAATTAAACAATACATTAGGAGCACTGCTTTTCTACACATATTGGCGGTTCAAAATCATTAACGCGGTTCAAATCCAAGAAACAATATAAGCAATATACACTAATACGATAGAAACTTTCTATCAAACATATACACGACATTATTCGCGGTTCAAACTCAAAAAAGAAAAATCGCGTTCTCCAGTTCGCGGCGCTAATTGGGTCAATTTCCTACTCGGGATTCCCCGGAGAAACGAGAAGATAGTCTCAACTTCCTTCTCCCGCGGTGCTGCCAGCCAGGTCCCCGAAAGTCGAGGTATCCTAGCCGACTTCCTCCAAGGCCTCTAATCGCCGTCCCCCAAGGATCCGAGAGAGATAGTCTCCAACTCCCGATCCCACCTACACGACTTATGATCACCTACCGTACCTCTGCTGAAGGCTTCGGCACGAGGGAGAAGCACTTTCATCAGGTCGGTTCACCGATACTTACCTGGGCCTTTGTCCAGGGCTCCAGGCGAGTATCATCCTCTCGGAAGTACTTGAGGTGAAGAGTATTCAGCCGAGTAATTCTCCCGAGAAAAAAAAGAATTGCTCGCCTTATCGAGCCAAGATTTTTGGCGTTTTATCATTTTCCCCTAACTCTCTTGTAACGAACCGGAAGGGTCGTTTTAGACACTGTCCGGTGACTACTTCGAACTTTAGCATTCAATAGTATATTACATACCTAGGCCGAGTAAAATAAGAAAAGTCTCCAGATCACATGTAATTGTTGGCCGAGGTTGACAAACATGCTGAATCTGAGGGCTTTCTTATTTACTGGCCAAGGTGTTATTATACTAATTTTCCTGCTCGACGTAGCCGGAATGTGGTAACTTTGTTTAGCGCGCCGCAGCGGCAGAACGTTGCCACTTTCCGGCCGGAGGGCAGGAAAAAATAATTATTTATATTTTGATAAATAATTTCACTTCATTTTCTGTCCATTCGTCTCCTTAAATTCTAAGTTTTTATTTTTCAAAACTCAATTCTTTATTGTTTTTAATCGTAATTTCCTTCATTTTCTATCCATTCGTTTCGTCAAGTTCACAATTCTTTATTATTTTAATCGCAATTTCTTTCATTATATATCAACAATCGTTAGTTTTCCATACTAAATCTTGTTCGGAACGGAATAATTTGCCCAGTCTTTTAATTTCTTTACTAGAATTAATTCGCTCGGCTTCGTAATAATTTCTCACACGCTTAATTTCAACTAATTTGATCATACCTTCGGTAACAATAATATAAAATTATTAACTAAATAAATACAATAATTAAAATAATAATCGCCGCACTAATAACAATGATTGTTTCTAGTAATTTTTAAGTAATTAATAAAAATAAGCTAAAATACTCAAATACAAAAAGTGAAATCTGGGTCATAGACTTCAGAGAAAATTAAATGCTTGTGTGCGATACATTTTTTAAAATATCAAAGTATGGAAGAACATGTTACTCAATATTATACTGAGCTTCTTTGAAACGACACTTAGTTCTAGGCGTAAATTTTTCTTATCGTGTCTTTATTTATAAAGCATTTTCATCTTAATCAAAAGCCTCTAATTAGGCGAGACTTAGAAATTCTTGAGCCTCGCCTACGCCGGGGAGATATTCGTCAAATCTATCTTGAGTTACCGGTTTTATCATTCAGCGAAAGTATGAAAAATCATTCTTGATATCTGCGGTTAAAATGCGGAATCAAGTACCAACTGGTTGTATGAGCGTTTAACGATTATGAGGTTTTCCCAAACTGCTTGTTATGAATATTTTTTTACAATCTGATGAATCATAATAATGTGTTCATTGTGTTAGAATTTAGTGATGATTGAGTGATTGTGAGTGACTGAGTGTTTAACACACTACATTATATATACTACTTTATATATATACTTTATATATACTACTTAACACACTACTTTATATATTATATTAAGATTTTTTGTATCAATTTTGGATGGTCGCAAGGAGTTTCGACTTCATGGCCAATTAAATAAATAAAATAAAATAAGATAATAAAGAAATTGCGACATGCGCGAGGGATCGAACCGGGGACCTGACGCTTAAAGAAGGCTGACTTGCGCTTTACCTGTTTACCTACGAGAGACTTACTCGCAGAGCAGAGAGTTTTGAAATAACTACAAGTAATGCAAAATCGTATGCATAATCAATTTTTATAAGGATTAAGTTAATTAATACAGTTCCTATTATTTCATCACAAAAAATACTATCGATATAAATAAA
>NW_025401404.1:0-3679 GCF_020080835.1 Cotesia glomerata
TCGATCGCCACCAAGTTGGTCAAAATCGGTTAACTCGTTCGAGAGATATCGTGAACGAAAGAAACCGAAAAGTGTTTTTTCGAAATTACTTCGAAATTTTTGGTTCGATCAAATAAAATCTGAAAATTCTTTATGAGGCTGATAAAACTGCGTCGAATGCCGCCAACCGCGTGAAAATCGGTGGATCTATTCAAAAGTTATTGCGGTTTGAAAATTCCAAAAGTAGTGTTCTATGAAACTTCTATCAGACTTTTGAGCTCGAAGAGCTCAAATGCATATAAATACTATCTCTTTGAGCTCAGCGAGTTCAAAATATCACATAAATTATATTTTGAGCTCAAAAATCTCAAAAACATCATAAGTACAATTTTAAGCGCCAGGGTATGGAATTAGCGGGAAGTTGCAGGGATGGCCTTTAGGGTGAACAATTTTATTAATTTTTAATTTCCCGCTAAGAAAATCGAAGATTTTCAAAAATCGGAAAGTTATTGTTTTCTCACCCTCTCATTCTGCAAAAATCGAGTTTTCATCAGATCTCGACGTTTGAAGGTCACAGGAAGCTTCCATGACTATCCTCAAGGAGTTGTCTAAAAAGCCTGTATGTGTGTGTGTGTGTGTGTGTGTGTGTGTGTGTGTGTGTGTGTGTGTGTGTGTGTGTGTGTGTGTGTGTGTGTGTGTGTGTGTGTGTGTGTGTGTGTGTGTGTGTGTGTGTGTGAAAGCATGTGAACCGCTTATAACTTTTGAACGGCTTGACCGATTTCATCGCAAGCTGGTGCCAATCAGAAAAGTCTTGACCAAACTTAGATTTTTGAATCGATAAAGACGCTGGGCTCATCGTAACTCCCGTGACGTCACAGGACGACACACGAGAAGGGAGAAAAACGGTTACGAACCTCAAACCTTTGAGCATTGATCGACACTTCGATCTATCCCCCGGTGTCAACCACCACGTTATTATTTCTTAGTCAATTTACTATTATACCATTATTACCACTATTAGGTAATTACTCACTCAAAAACTTACCATCAACTAATCCTATATTCCTTTTTACTACTATTAGATTGGCTATTCACCATAATTTACTACTAATTCATTCTCATATTTCTATGAATAAATAATATTCATTCCATTGTTTACAAATATTCTATTTTGTTAAGTTACATTACCGAAATGTACCACAAGTTTATATTAAAAGTGCTTATTTTGTGTAATAAAGTTAAGTTTATTGTTATCACTGCTATACACTATTGTTTTCAAACTACCAATTATTCACCTATCTTTTACTACGACTATCTATCTACAACCTGCCAAAGGGTCAATCATAGACGAAGGGTCATCATTGCAGTTAAAATTTGTAAGTAAGTAAAATAAATTAACTGGCACGCGTGAGAACTTCTGCCCCAAACTAATAAAATCATCTTAAGACAAAGACACTCATTGGTTCACAGGAGCGGAATATCCCAGAGCAGCGAATCCTAATTCTTTAGAAGTCTAGGCGATTATTTCTTATCCGCGAGATGTGGTCTCAAATAATTAAATTTTTAAATTAAGCAAAAAAATTTTGTGTTTCAACATATATATATATATATATATATATATATATATATATATATATATATATATATGTATATATATATATATATATACTATAGAGTTTTGCTGAACCAACAGTTTAGATCCTTTTAATGTCAGTCAGCGACATCCGAAACACCAAACCTGAAAAAAAAGAGAAAAAAAAAAGGGGAAAATATTTTTTTCTTCCTACACATGAATATTTCCTCGTTAACGAAAATAATATAAATCGGAATGTCTCACTTACCATTAGGGCATAGAGATTAGGCCATTGAATACCGCCTCCACCAAGGCCACCCCTCAAAATCTCCAAACCTCAGCTGTTTGGACTAACCACTTCTTAAAATGTCCATGGGTCTGATACGAACTCAATACCCTGGAGACAAAAAGAAAGTTGCAGCTTGCACTGCCTCCAGGTGGAAGAGGAACCGAACAAGTCCATCGGTTGACATACCAAACGAAAGCCCCTCAGCCGGATTCACTGGACGCGCCAAATCCTTCAAAATTTGGATACCCACCCTTATGTCCTTGCAAAAAAAAAAAAAAAAATTAAAGTTTTATATACAATTCACTATCTCTCCGTTTTTCTTTCTTGCTTTTTCTTCCTTTTTCCTTTTAACGCTTTCTTCTCTAATGTATATACCAAATTCCAAGCACACCTTTTCCCCGGCAAACCATCACGACCATCTGGTACCAAATTGCCATACCCCTCGAGAATTCTTCTGCACTGAGTACATGCTTTCCGTTGTGCAGAATTAATTTTGCCAAGCAAAACTTAATCACTGCTCGAACAACTTTTGACACTCTTACGGCTTCGCGAACTCGAGAAGCGACGAAGACGCGATTAACCATCCGTCAGCATATATTACAGTGCGAAATAGAAATATAAATTTAGAAATTTAAATATTCGCACCAGATGACTTTCCTCATTTACTCTTTTTATTATGATAAGAATATTTTTATCTAAAGATTGTGAGAGTGACTCTCGCTGACTAGGAAAGGTGGCCATAGGAGAAACCGAAAACTATACTAGCTACTCGCTTTTCCGGGGAATGGTATGTCCACCCGCATTTTTTTATATTTAAATCACCCGCGCAGATGGAAGACTTCTCCATGCGCGAAAGCCACAATAAAATAACTACGTGACTGCTCATTGACTGGCAGGGGACTTCTGCAATCTCAGCTTACCGCGATCTTTAAAAACGTTGATCAGCACCAGCCAAATCCACATCTTTTGTTAGTTAATTCGACTTCTGCATTTAAATTGACAGGCCCGTGCCTTGTAGAGTCCTTTGCTTCATTTTGCACTGCGCTTAGAGGAAGTTTGGACGCGGTTTTTAACCGGCGAGCCACGTATTAGTTGTTAATATTGTCTACGAGTCGAGATTTTCAAAGTTCTAATTTGCCCACTGCACTTAGGCGAGAGCTCGGTCGGTAGATAAAATTTAGGGAGTCAAAATCTCAAAGTCTTAATTTTGACCTGCAATGAAGGCGAGATTTTGACCAATAAGAAAATCTAAAGAACCGGATTCTCAAAGTTCTAATTTGCCCTGCACTTAGGCGATAGTTCGGTTAATGAGTAACTTAAGATCTTTTAAAGCTAAATTTGCGCACTTTACCCTACGGGGGACTGGAAGGACGTTAGCTCAAAATAAATAAAATTCATTAATAAATAATTTCGATCTAATAAAAATTGTGAAAGTGTAAAAGGTTTTGGTGTTTGTTAAATAAATCTTGAAAAGTGAAATCTGTTTCGAATAAGTTCATTTCGTAAAATAAGGACCCCTTAGAATAAGCAGCCCAAATCCACCCACATCCATTCGCTGCAAATACCAACAGAGGGGTCCAATCAAGGAAACAGTCACTACGATCAGCCCTGGAATCACGGATCCGATCCTAAGAAATAATCCAGCAAGTAGTAAGTACATCTACTCCTAATTAAAATCCGTGTTCCGTCTCAAACGAAGGCGTGGTAAATTCGTACATCGAAACGTCCCACATAAACAATGAAAACAACGGAATCAAAACCTCCGTTGCGTATTCTTTAACCTGTTAGTCCAATCCTCCACCGTTTACGCTACCGCTCTAAAAGCGCCCTTGGACATA
>NW_025401405.1:0-3679 GCF_020080835.1 Cotesia glomerata
AAGTCTAAACACCAATTACCAAATCTAGATCTAATACAACTCTATAAAGCGCCCAGCGGAGCGAGCGGGTAACAGCTAGTATATATATAATATATATACATGGAACTAAAGTCACACGCCATTGTAGCATCTGATAAACAAAATAATTCTGAGATGAAGAGTCCCTAGCCATTTTTAATCAGACACATAGATAACTAATTATTAATTAAAATAACGTCCTTCTATGCGTTAGAGAGAGAGCACTAGTGTCAAGTCAAGTGCGTTACAACGAAGACGCTTGCACGTGTGAATGTGAAGTAAATATGTGTGACTACGTTAGCTATATATCCTACTAGAAACTAGTTAGTCATACAGTTAGTTGTGTCTTTGTTTGACATACTTTACTGGACACTGGCGCTCTCTCTCTAACAAATAAAGAGACGTTATTTTTAATTAATAGTTAATTATCTATGCGGTTAATTGAAAATGGCTAAGGACTTTTCGTCTCAGAATTCTTTTTTCATCAGATGCTACAATGGCGTCCGTGACTTTTGGGACACCCTGTATATATGATATATATATATATATATATATATATATATGTATATCGTCGCTATTAAATCGTACACAAGAAAAACAAATTTCTTTTTCACCAAGAAAATTTTAAGGAAAACAAAAGTTATTTTGGAGCAAGAAGAAATTTTTTTGGCTCAAGAAATTTTAACTTCATTGAAAAGATTTTCAATCTTCCTTAATATTTTCTTGAGTCAAGAAAATTTACACTCCAGTCACGATTTTTTTTTTTCAGTGTAAGGTAAAGTACCCGGTACTTGAACACTTACAAAAATGGGACCAGTACTTGAACAGACTATTCGAATTGTTATAATTCAAAATCCGTAAATTTATTATGAGTAATATGCGCATATTATAATTATTAAATGATACAGTAATTTATTTTTGTAAGTTTTTTCAATTATCAATCAAAACAATCACATTTTTATTAACTTAAAGGCTGACATGTTGAGAATGGTCGATAGATGCTATTTTTTTCATGAAAAGGGTACTAAATCGTAAACCAAACAATCAGTAAAAAAACGGTATATCATTTTAAGTAAAAAATTGTACCATTTAATGAAATAATCTTTTCTAAATAACATATATTTTTTGCAAAGACATAAACTATAATTTTTATATTAAATTTTAGCGTTCAACTATACCTCCAAATTTTCAAAGCGGTACCCAGAACTTGAACAAGTTGAGGCCGTATAATTTTAACAGCATTATAATCTCGAATAGGTTTATAGACTAGTGATCAGCATTGTGATTTGTATAAATTACCGTACTTAAATAAGTTTCATGACTAAAAAATTAGTATAAAAAATTATTGAACGTTTTGAATTGAAGTTTTTTGATTTATAATTGAAATTCTAGCTTTGTCATTCATAAAAATATATATTTAAAAATTAAATACAAATATTTCTCTATTTTTAAATGAACATATTAAATATTTACAGTATTATTTTTTAATAATAATCAATAATATGTTATATTTTTTTTCGATGGTTTCAATAAAATGTTGAAAATTTTTGCTGTGCCTAGTTGCCATATATTTTATTAGTTCAACTACTGCTCCCAGAGTGTTAAATCACTACTCCTTTCATAGTTCGTTTTAAAAACGTTATCAAAATATAAATAGCCAATCATCTGAATCATTTGTCAGATTTAACTCAATTCAAAATTGTTTATATTTTCGTGAAAATCACTAATTTTACTAATAATTATATCTTTATATATTAAAAGCAGGATCAAATAAAAGTTTTACTTCGAAACCCGTTCCAACCACTGGGTACTTTACTTTACTTTAATGAAAATGTTATAAAGTTCAAAAAAATGAAATTCCGATATCTTTAAATAAAGACAATTAATTCATAAATAATGTAGGAAATCATTAATTTTGACAAACTTTGAAGTTAATTTTACTAAAAATAAACAATTATATTGCTATATAATATTTATTTGTCTGCTTTCTGCTCATAACTACTATTTTGTTTACATTTTTTTTTTATTATTAATTGTTTATTTTTAGGTGAGTAAAATCCAAAATTTTATCAAATAATTAATAATTTACATAAATTTCTTATTTAAGATGATTACATTTTCATTACTTCGATTCTCAACTATAACAGAATTCTATCAGAACGAATCAATGACGATAATAATATCGTAATTAAAAATACTTCTTCCTGAGATAAAATTTTCAATTATTTTTCTAGCAATTCTATGAATGTATCTCCGGAGGATAATAAATTGACGCCAGATCAAGAAACGATGATAAAAACTCACGTTTGAAATTAAGTGCTAACAAGTTGAAAGAGTACAAAATATGACATTGATAAAAATCAGTATCAAAAAAAATTGTTCCATTAAAAAGTTGCATAATATGATGAGTAAAGTTACCAATTCAGAAAATAACAACGATTTGGTAAATCAGTAGTCCAACTTATTAGGAGGCGCATATGTACCGTAAAAGTAATTGCAAAAAATCAAATAAAAATTCTATAATAAGTAAACAAGAACATCACCCTCCGCATGCGAAAGAGAGATAGACATACTCTTTTTTCAAGCGTTTTTAATTCTAAAATAAATAAATATATATATATATATATATATATATATATATATATATATATATATATAAATATATATATGTATTTATACAAAAAATCTTGAATTTGCAGAAGCCGATGTTCAATGATTACAACGATGCTGAAACATCTACCTGTAAGGGGTATATTTTTCCTTTTCAACTCAAGACATGAGATCCGATCTCAGCAAATGGCCGGAAATAGTGTTCCTCTGACGGCACTTACAAACTTACTTCAACAACGACATTACCTTCATGGTTTTCCTTGTCGAAGATGGAAACGGTCGAGGGCAAATTGCCGGAGCAGCTTTATTATCAACAGAGGGAACAGAGATGTCCTTTGAATGGATGTGCTGAACGCGTTCAGGAAACAACTAATGAAGAAGCCGTGTAAAAAATTAAATGCTTCATTGATCAGATAAAAGAATCTGCTGGAACGTGATGTTTTTTTGAAAACTGTCTTCCCTATGGTTCCGACTTTACATATGTGGCTTCCATAGTATAAAAATTCTTTTTGAAAAGAGTTGTCAAAAAATCCGGAAATGAAATTAAATAGTGAAGACAAGATAGCAGTTATGGATATTTTAAGAAGACTAAGCTTCTTTCTTCATCGAAGGAAGAATATGATGACTTATATTTAGAATTAAATTTAACTGCAACACCCGAATTTATGATTATTATTTAATAATAATTAAAACAATATTCGCGGAGTGAGCGGTCTATGTACAGCGTACTGCAAAATAGCCTTGGAAACACTAGCAATAACCGACTCGAATCATTAAATGGTAAAATGAAACAAGTTCTTGAAAAGAACTCACCGCTATTGATAACAATAAAAGACTTTTTTCTGTGGTATGGTAGTCACAAGACCGGGAGTCTTCTTAGAACTGCTGCTCAGTTTTTGAAAAAAAAAAATTTGCAATTTGATGCCGATGATTCAGAGAAAAAGTACATGAAAACCTTGACCGAATTTGCAAGTACTAAGGTCTTAAAAGAAATCAAGCTTAGTAAAAAAATTGTTTGCTTCAACGCTGATTAAATTAACGAAAAGACATG
>NW_025401406.1:0-3676 GCF_020080835.1 Cotesia glomerata
AAATATAATAAATTTGAATTTATTAATTCTAGTCTTGATGTAAAAATGACCGAGGAATTATTTAATCAATAAAATATTGTATTTCAATATAAATAATTCATTGTTTTTATTTATAATCCCTCATTTTAAATTTAAGATCAATATTTATAAATCAAATTTCATAAGTTCTACTAAGATTTTAATTTTTAAGTTACTCATCTTTATGATAGTTTGAATTTCGCGCGTCTTGTACCAGAGCCATCTAATATTAGTATATTCTTAGCGCGGGAATGTGAGTGGTTCAAACAACATTTTCCACCGCTATCTTTTTATCACGCCACCTTTAGGAGAGTTGAGAAAGGTGTTTTTGAATGACAACAGCATGCTCATACTGTTGAGTTGTACCTCCCAACCCTCGATCATATACCTATGCCTGGCGCGTTTCAACATTTAAGCTACATCTCTAAAAATTATTCATATACTAACTTACCTTCTCGTTATTATCCGATTTATAATAATAATAATAATAATAATAATAATAATAATTGTAAAAATAGTAATAAAGGATAATTTATAATGTGGATTAAAAATTGATTGTTTTAACTACATACATAAAATTTTCAGATAAAGATTCAAAATAAAAAGGAAAGTGATTAAAAGTCATAATTAAAAATCATTATTAAAAGTAATAATTAAAAGTCATAATTAAATTTTTAATAAAATGCTAATCACTTGAACTACTTTCATAGTCACCATCAGAATTATTAACTGTTTCTTCTTCTAAAATTATAATCTCTTGATCATCTGGTTGCTGTTGTTGCTGTTGTACAACTCTTAACAGTTGCTGTTGTCTTTGAATCTGATGCATTCCGGAGATTAATAAATCATAAATAAGGTTTCCTGTAAATTTATAATTTTCTAAAGTTGGAACGCGTGTTACATCTGTCTGTAGTCTTAACCACCAGTAGTGATTTTCATCATTGATTATCAAATACGCGGAGTTCGTTCCAATTGTAATCAATGGTTGATTTAATCTCTGGATTGTTACAAAATCTCCATCTTGTCCTTCTGGTAAATTATTGATATTGTTTATTACTCGTGAAAGCTCATTAACTTGATCTAATACTGCTTTGACAACATACTGGTATCCAAATATATCAAGCCAGACTTTGGGAATAATCGCCTCATATATTAAATAATTTTTGATAAATCCCATCTCTTGTTGTGATGATTGTTGACATTGACGTTGAAGAATTTGTAAATCAGGTAGATCTTTTCCTTCTTCAATCATACTATTTAATTCATGTCTCCATGGTGCTTCAAGATCAGGATACATTTCAACCAATGAATTTCCAGTGAAGTGATGTACCCATGGTGATGGGGTTTTTTCACCAGGAATTCTAAACCACCATGACATATTCAAATCACTTACTTGTAATATCGTTACTATATTTTTGAAGGTTATAATTGTATCCTTGAAGTCTTCACTACTTCTCTTTCGCAACTCTAACTCTGATGAAATAAATTCATCAATCTCTTCATCGGTAGCTCTAAGCCACTCAATGGGAAAAATCGCTTGATATTGTAGTATGTTACTCATCTGAAAATACAAATTCTAATTAAAAAAATTTTTATATACATGATAAAAATTCAATAATAATCATTTTAATTTATATGATTCATACTTTGTTACTGTTATCCGCTTCAAGTTTTGAAAATTCTATAAAATTAAATAAATAATTAATTAATTAACTTATATATAAGTATTTTCATAATTATTATTATCTTTAAACTAACGCTTCAAAATTAATTTTTATTAAAAAAAATCAAATGTTAATTAATTTCATAATTATTTTAAATAAATAATTATTATTATTATCTTTAAACTAACGGTTCAAAATTAATTTTTATTAAAAAAATCAAATGTTTAATAAAGATAATTATTAATTTAAAATAATTATGAAATTAAAAATCAAATGTTTGTTAATTTAATAATTATTTTAAATTCATAAATGTTTCTTTACTGTTTAATATTCACAATATAATTATCAAATTAATTACGAATTATTAATAAAATAAATGTTAGAGAAAATAACTTTCGTTGTTTTAGACAGTTGTACCGAGAATACTAACCTCCAAGAATTCTATCTATCTTCCTGGAAATTTCTTTCTTCTTGTGGTGCCAGAAGCCCCCCTACAATCCTCCAATAGCAGCTATCAGACCGAAAACACATGTTGTTTATTGGTTCTTCCATTGGACATACACTATACTATACACTATAATAACAGTCAGCAAGTTGGGTATCTTTGATGTTAACAGAAATTTTTATAAACGTTTCATGAAAAAATTATTGGATAAATATGATAATAATTTTTTATTATCCCTGAATCCAAAATTTCATCGAAATTCATCAATTTTTTCAATTAAAATCCTTTTAAGTATCCATTTGGCGCGTGAAAGTTACCAGTTTAAAAATATTAACTAGAAAAATTTTTCCAGTTATATTTAAAATAATTAGATTTTTATTATAAAATTAATCAAATATTAATAATAATAAAATATTAGGGAATAATAATAGTAATTATTGTTTTAAAAATAATATTTTTTAAAATGATATTTTTTAAAGTAATATTTTTTAAAATAATATGAGACTGACACGCCATCTTTAGTTGAATCCGAAAATCGATATATTTTTTTAAAAATCAATACTTGCTTTTAATTTTGAAAGGTTATATAAAATAGTATATGATTTTTAATTTAAACAAATATTAATAATAAAATCGTAGAAAATAATAATAGTAATAAATATAAAAACTAATTATTGATTTTTTTATAATTCGATATAAAAAATTTATGTCATCTGCAGATGTTTATAGGCTATTACAACCAACAACAGTGGTGTAAAATTATTTGATCTTAATGACTAACAATAATTAATTATATTCTAAATTAAATGTGTTAGGAAATAATAACAATTATAATTCATGTATTTTAAATTTTATTGACTGCTTAAAAACCAATCTTTCAAATTTTTTACATTTTCTAAAGCACATAAATCAGATAAAGAATAATGATAATTACAAAAATGATTGTTACAAATTTTCATGCTTTTCAAAGATGGACAATTGAAATTTTCAAGATCGATTACAATTTTATTGTTACAATCAATTAAATTTTGGATCCATAATTTTTTCTCGATACCTTTTACATAAATAATTTTTTTATTGTAAGTTAAATAATTAAGAACTTCTTTGAGCTTGTAATATGAAGTTGTTCCGGCGTTCCAACTGATTCCATGATAATTTCGGATCAGCCAAGTATTCAGACGTTGATAGTTGGCTGGTAGCACCTTCCAGTGATATGGTGGTTGAAATAGTGTGTATGATAATTCTTCAAGATTATCAATATCATGTTGAATTGTTATTGAGGCCAATTCCTTGACAATAAAACGATTGTCAGATCCTCTGAATCCTTGAACGTCCATAATAATCTCCATTATTACTGCTCTCGACAACGAGAAGTGACTGAATGATGATTCTCAAAGTCAACTCAACCTTTTATAATCCGATCTCAGGATTTTACCCCCACCACTCGATAATCTTATTGGTTAATTATTTTTTCTTGTTTAATTAATAATTTGATTGGTTTTCAAACTACACGGTAGATTTTTTGACAAATCCGAGAATAAAACTCAGT